>NC_053023.1:364747964-364877957 GCF_003073215.2 Triticum urartu
TGACTTTTTGGTGTCCTTGGATTATCTTGGGGGTGCCATGGGCATCCCCAACCTTAGGCTCTTGCCACTCCTTGTTCCATAATCCATCAAAAGAATTCACCCAAAACTTGAAAACTTCACAACACAAAACTCAATAGAAATCTCGTGAGCTCCGTTAGAGAAAGAAAACAAAAGACTACTTTAAGGTACTGTAGTGAACTTGTTCTTTATTTGTATTGGTGTTAAACCTACTGTATTCCAACTTCTCTATGGTTTATAAACTATTTTACTAGCCATAGATTCATCAAAATAAGCAAACAACACACGCAAAACAGAATCTGTCAAAAACAGAACAGTCTGTAGCAATCTGTTACTAACGCAAACTTCTGGAACCCAAAAAATTCTACCAAAATTAGACAACCTGGGAAATTTGTTTATTGATCATCAGAAATTGGAATCACTATTTTATCACGTTCTGGTGATTTTTGACAATTCGGGCACTGAGCGCAAAGATTCTGGAAATTACAGCAAGATCAAATAACTATCTTCCAAGAAGATCTAATAGGTTTAACTTGGCACAAACACTAATTAAAAGATAAAACCACATCTAAACAGAATCTAGATGGATTATTTATTCCTAAAAAGAACCAAAAACAAAAAACACAAAATAAAATTGGGTTGCCTCCCAACAAGCGCTATCGTTTAACGCCCCTAGCTAGGCATAAAAGCAAGGATAGATCTAGGTATTGCCATCTTTAATTTTCAACTTTTTAGCAGAGTCATGCTCGAATCCGGGGGGTTCTTCCCTATTCCCTTCATACTCGGAAATTTTTAGATCTAAAGAATCCAACCATTTATTGCAAAGAGTAATCAACATATTCATACGGTTAAGATTTCCGCTAATATTTTTAAGAGGCTCAAGAGACTTTTGTAAAATCTTTGTTACTTCGCAAATCTTCTCAAACACTTGGGTTTCTTCCTGGGTAGGATGAGATCCTCCCTTTTGGGGTGGTGTTCCCACTATTCCCTCTATAATCTCATGCGCAATACCGGGATCAATATTAATGAAATTTCCCTTGGCCATGCAATCCAAGAGTTGTCTATGCGTCATGTTTAACCCAACATAAAAATTGCGAAGAAGAATTCTAAAGTTCACCTCTAGGGTGCACTTACGATAAGATTCCATCATCCTATACCAAGCATCTTTTAAGTTTTCTCCTTGCCGTTGCTTGAAGTGAAGAACTTCAAACTCGGGAGACATAGGAGCAGATAAGGAATTCGACATAGCGACAGGTAAGCAAACTAACACACGAGCAAACAAAAGGCAAAGGGAAAAAGAGGAGGAGATTGGGAAAGAGAGGGCGAATAAAACGGCAAGAGTGAAGTGGGGGAGAGGAAAACGAGAGGCAAATGGCAAATAATGTAATGCGAGAGATAGAGATTGTGATGGGTACTTGGTATGTTGACTTTTGCGTAGGCTTCCCCGGCAACGGCGCCAGAAATGGCTCATTGACGGGAGAGTAAATCTTGACTTGACTTGGCGTAGGCCTCCCCGGCAACGGCGCCAGAAATCCTTCTTGCTACGTCTCGAGCTAGCGTTGGTTTTCCCCGAAGAGGAGGGGGTGATGCAGCACAGTAGCGTAAGTATTTCCCTCAGTTTTTGAGAACCAAGGTATCAATCCAGTAGGAGGTCACGCCCAAGTCCCTCGTACCTGCACAAAACGGTAGCAACTCGCAACCAACGCTTAGGGGTTGTCAATCCCTTCACGGTCACTTACGAGAGTGAGATCTGATAGAGATAATATTTTTGGTATTTTTGGTATAAAGATGCAAAGTGAAAAGTAAAAGCAAAACAAGTAAAATAAAGTAATGGAGATTGATATGATGAGAATAGACCCGGGGGCCATAGGTTTCACTAGTGGCTTCTCTCAAGAGCATAGATATTCTACGGTGGGTGAACAAATTACTGTTGAGCAATTGATAGAATTTAGCATAGTTATGAGGTTATCTAGGTATGATCATGTATATAGGCATCACGTCCGTGACAAGTAGACCGACTCCTGCCTGCATCTACTATTATTACTCCACTCATCGACCGCTATCCAGCACGCATCTAGAGTATTAAGTTAAAAACAGAGTAACGTCTTAAGCAAGATGACATGATGTAGAGGAATAAATTCATGCAATATGATAAATACCCCATCTTGTTATCCTCGATGGCAACAATACAATATGTGCCTTGCAACTCTTTCTGTCACTGAGTAAGGACACCGCAAGATTGAACCCAAAGCTAAGCACTTCTCCCATTGCAAGAACTACCAATCTAGTTGGCCAAACCAAATGGATAATTCGAAGAGACTTGCAAAGATAACTCAATCATACATAAAAGAATTCAGAGAAGATTCAAATATTATTCATAGATAAGTTGGATCATAAACCCACAATTCATCGGTCTCAACAAACACACCGCAAAAAGAAGATTACATCGAATAGATCTCCACGAGAGAGGGGGAGAACATTGTATTGAGATCCAAAAAGAGAGAGAAGAAGCCATCTAGCTACTAGCTATGGACCTGAAGGTCTGAAGTAAAATACTCACACTTCATCGAAAGGGCTATGGTGTTGATGTAGAAGCCCTCCGTGATGGATGCCCTCTCCGGCGGAGCTCCGGAACAGGCCCCAAGATGCGATCTCGTGGATACAGGAAGTTGCGGTGGTGGAATTAGGTTTTTGGCTCCGTCTCTGGTCTAATGGGGGTACGTAGGTATATATAGGAGGAAGGAGCACGTCGGTGGAGCTCCGAGGGGCCCACGAGGCAGGGGGGCGCGCCCAGGGGGGGCGCGCCCTCCATCCTCGTGACCTCCCCGGAAACTTCTTGGAGTAGGGTCCAAGTCTCCTGGATCACGTTCGGTGAGAAGATCACGTTCCCGAAGGTTTCATTCCGTTTGGACTTTGTTTGATATTCTATTTCCTCGAAATACTGAAATAGGCAAAAAAAACAGCAATTCTGGGTTGGGCCTCCGGTTAATAGGTTAGTCCCAAAAATAATATAAAAGTGGAAAATAAAGCCCAATATAGTCCAAAACAGTAGATAAAGTAGCATGGAGCAATCAAAAATTATAGATACGTTGGAGACGTATAAATATCTTTCAGCACTCACCTTTCAGCGACGTGCTAAATTCATTAAGGTCTCTCTCCTTGTCAGGAGAACCTTGGCCGAACTATGTCTGGCTAGAATGGGATGCGGACGACGAAGAAATTCGCTCCCCACCCACCACCCACTTACTAGCCAGTGTCGACGATTTAACCGACATGCTCGACTTCGACTCCAAAGACATCGACGATATGGACGGCGATGCAGGAGATGAATAGGAACCACCGCCCACAGGGCGCTGGACCGCCATCTCATCATATGATATATACATGGTGGACACCCCCAAAGAAGGCAATGGCGACGAGGCAGCGGAGGATGACCCCTCCAAGAAGCAACCCAAGCGCCGACGTCAGCAGTGCCGCTCTAAGTCCCGCCATAGCAAAAGTAGTGATACCGGCACAAGAGACAATAACACTCCGGATAGTGCTGAAGACAACAATCCCCTCCAGCACGATTTAGAGCGGGAGGGTGAACAAGCTAGCCCTCCAGAG
Organism: Triticum urartu; assembly: GCF_003073215.2. Taxonomy (NCBI): domain Eukaryota; kingdom Viridiplantae; phylum Streptophyta; class Magnoliopsida; order Poales; family Poaceae; genus Triticum; species Triticum urartu. Next base: position 364,751,589 of record NC_053023.1, read on the forward strand.
CGGGCAGCAGATGGAGAATCGGAGGAGGACAATTACATGCCTCTCTCCAAAGACGAGGCGAGCCTCGGCAACGAAGAATTAATCATGCCTCAGGATCCCGTCGAGCAGGAGCGCTTCAAGCGCCGGCTTATAGCCACAACAAATAGCTTCAAGAAAAAGCAACAACAGCTTCGAGCTAGTCAAGATTTTCTAGCAGACAGATGGACCAAAGTCCTTGCGGCCGGGGAATACGAACTCGAGCGCCCAACCAAGAGTTATCCAAAGCGCAGGTTGCTACCTCACCTCGAGGAGGAAGCATTGAAACCCACATCACCAGCATATGATGCGGCTGACGGGCCACCTCGTGGCCGAGACAGAGAGGCATTTCAGCCCGAAGTCCATCCGGCACCCCGCCGCCAATCAAACAAAAATACCAAGGCCCAGGGCAACACGCGGGACCTGCGAGACGTATTGGAAAACAAGGCAAAACATGCAAGATCGATCTACGGATCACGGGGGGCACACCAACACGCGACGATGACCGTCACGCCGGATACACTAAAAGTAAATCCGGCCTGGCCGAATACAGCAGACAAGATTCATATGAATTGCGTCGTGATATAGCCCGGCACAGAGGCGCCGCACACCCCCTATGCTTCACTGATGAAGTTATGGATCACGAATTCCCAGAGGGTTTTTAACCCGTAAATATCGAATCGTATGATGGTACAACAGATCCCGCTGTATGTATTGAGGATTTCCTCCTCCACATCCACATGGCTCGCGGTGATGATCTGCATGCCATCAAGTACCTCCCACTAAAACTTAAAGGACCAGCTCGGCATTGGCTGAATAGCTTGCCAGCAGACTCCGTCGGCAGTTGGGAGGATTTGGAAGATGCATTCCTTGACAACTTCCAAGGCACTTATGTGCGACCACCAGATGCTGATGACTTGAGCCATATAACTCAGCAGCCAGGAGAATCGGCCAGGCAATTCTGGACACGGTTCCTAACTAAGAAAAACCAAATTGTAGAATGTCCGGACGCAGAGGCCTTAGCGGCATTCAAGCATAACATCTGTGATGAGTGGCTCGCCCGACACCTCGGCTAGGAGAAGCCAAAGTCTATGGCAGCCCTCACGGCACTCATGACCCGCTTTTGCACGGGCGAGGATAGCTGGCTGGCTCGCAGCAACAACACATCAAGGAATCCGGGCACTTCGGATACTAAAGATGCCGACGGCAGACCACGTCGTAACAGACACAAGCGCCGCAACAACGGCGATAACGCCGATGATACGGTAGTCAATGCCGAATTCAGAGGCTCTAGATCCGGTCAGCGGAAAAAGGCATTCAAAAGAAGTACTCCGGGCCCGTCTAGTTTGGATCGCATACTCGATCGCTCGTGTCAAATCCACGGCACCCCCGATAAGCCAGCCAATCACACCAACAGAGAATGCTGGGTGTTCAAGCAGGCCGGCAAGTTGAATGCCGAAAACAAGGACAAGGGGCTGCATAGTGATGACGAGGAGGAGCCCCGGCCGCCGAACACGGGAGGACAGAAGAGGTTCCCCCCACAAGTGAAGACAGTGAACATGATATACGCAACCCACATTCCCAAGAGGGAACGGAAGCGTGCACTAAGGGACGTCTATGCGATGGAGCCCGTCGCCCCAAAGTTCAACCCATGGTCCTCTTGTCCGATCACCTTTGATCACAGGGACCACCCCACTAGTATCCGTCATGGTGGATCCGCCGCATTGGTCCTAGACCCCATCATCGACGAATTTCACCTCATTCGAGTCCTTATGGATGGCGGCGGCAGCCTAAACCTGCTCTATCAGGATACAGTGCGCAAAATGGGTATAGATCCCTCGAGGATCAAACCCACCAAAACCACCTTTAAGGGCGCCATCCCAGGTGTAGAGGCCCGTTGCACGGGCTCAATCACACTGGAAGTGGTCTTCGGATCTTCAGACAACTTCCGAAGCGAGGAGTTAATCTTCGATATCATCCCGTTCCGCAGTGGCTATCATGCACTACTCGGGCGAACCGCATTTGCAAAATTCAATGTGGTACCGCATTATGCACCTCAAGCTCAAGATGCCAGGACCTAGGGGGTCATAACAGTCAATGGAAACACAGAACGCTCGCTCCGCACGGAAGAGCACACTGCGGCCCTCGCAGCAGAAGCACAAAGCGGCCTTTTAAGGCAAACCGCCAATTCGGCGATACAACCCTCGGACATCGTCAAGTGAGTCCGGAGTAACCTGCAACAGGATCGCCTGGCACGTTCAGAGATCGCCTAGCAATTCAGCCCCCGTCCCAGTCCCAGTCAAGCAACGAAATCCGTGCCGCGCGTACATAATTAGGCACTAAAAATACCATGGGCATAGGCGGGGGCACGATCAGGGCACGTCCCGCAATGCCGCTTAACCGCCCTAGGGGCTGCATGCCTTTACCATTTTTTTCTCTTTCAGGACCTTACTCTCTGGAATCCCTTTTCGGCAGTATGATTGCCAAACACATTATGGGAAGGAACAACCAAGGAGGCAAGAAGCTAAGACGTACAAGGGAACCCCCCAGGTGGTCTCTAATAACAATAGATATGCCCGCTTTTTACTACCCATATGCAGCTTACCCTTGGATAGGACATGTCAAATAGTCCTATTTTTTGTTTATTGCACTACTTGTATCAGTACACTTCGACGTATTATTTAAATAACAATGCATATCATTAGTCTATTATTGCATTATCCATCCCTTTTTTCTTATATGTTCATTTACGACAACTTGCACCCGTACATTCTAGTACGGTCAGTACGCCAGGGGCTTTCGTTTACCCCATAATACGGCATGAGAAGTCCGAACACTTTCGACAGTGCGGCACCTCGAACTTATAGCATTATATGCATCAGCTCTGAATCATGTCCTGGGTCAATAGTTGGGTTTGCCCGGCTCCCATGTTTTGGTACCTTACGTTCCACTATATCGGCTAACGTAGCGCTGGGAGAACTACTGCGATTGTGTCCCGGTTCTTCCGGATGAGCACCTCAGTAGAGAAAGCCAAAAACTGACTGTCATGATAAGGCTAGAGCTGGTTGCTGTTCGAGAGGTCTTAAGTCCTTAAAGACTTTTGCCGCTTCAGGCGAGGAGTCGGCCTTGCCAACTTAGGCGTATATAGCGCCCCAAATTTGGCCTTCCGAATACTAGGGGCTTCGCCAAAATTTAAAATTGTAGACTTCTATGGCTAAGTGAGAGTGATAAAGCCTTATAGTCCGATTGCCTGGTTCATTGTGCTGAACACCTCCCTCTAAGGACCCAAAATTGGGATAAAGAATGCTCAGATTTATCCCGAACACCCTAGTACTTGTTACATGGGGGCAGAAGCCGATGACTGGCCAAATCTCAGAATTTATAAATGGGCGCACAAAAGGTAATATTTTAAAATCAAAAAGCGTTGCATAGCGCAAATGAACTCGTTTCACATTACAGGATCACATGAGCATGTTCATTCAAAAATTACATCTCTAGCACATTCCTCCGCCACAAGGCGAGAACCCTTCACGACACTGTCATAATACATTTCGAGGCAGTGATGCTCCTTGCCCTCCGGCGGCCCCTCCTTCACCAGCTTTACGGCGTCCAGCTTCGCCCAGTGCACCTTCGCCCGGGCAAAAGCCCTGCGCGCACCCTTGATGCAGACGGACCACTTTATGACTTCAAGCCGTGGGCAAGCATCCACAAGCCGCCTCACCAGACCGAAGTAGCTGCTAGGCAGGGGATCGCCAGGCCACATACGGACTATAAGACCCTTCATGGCCTGTTCGGCCACCTTGTGAAGCTCGACCAGTTGCTTCAGCTAGTCGCTCAAGGGCATTGGGTGTTCGGTCCCAGTATACTGGGACTAGAACAACTTTTCCGTCGAGCTCCCCTCCTCAGCTCGGTAAAACTCCGCGGCATGCAGTACACTACGGGGAAGACCTGCGAACGCTCCAGGAGAGCTCTGAATTCGGGTAAGTAAAAGGAAAGCTTCCTTCACATGCTTGCTCTGCATAATGAATGCATTACCCGCTGCTATCTTCTTCACCGCATCAATCTCCTGGAGGGCCTTGTGGGCTTCAGCCTTGGCGCTCCATGCGCTTTCGAGCGCCTTCGCAATCTCGGACTCTCACGTCTTAGAGTCAAGCTCCAAGGACTCGTGTTTTTTGGCGAGAGCCTCGAGCTCTTGCCGCACCTCGCCTACCTAGGCTTCTTGCTTTTACTGCTCAATGCGCTCCTTGGCCGCTTTGTCTTCTGCCTCGGACAGCGCCTTCTTCAGGGTCGCCACCTCGATCGTGGCCCCTGGCAAATTCATGATGATCCTATTACTTTACAACCGAATTTCTTTTTAATATATAGACAAGGTATTGCTTACCTTTGCTCTCCTCGAGCTGCCTCTTGTTAAGGCCGAGCTCTTCCTCGGACCGCTCAAGGTCCTACTTAAGTGCAGCGACCTCCACAGTATGTGCCACAGCGGCCAGCAGTGAAGCCTGCAAATGCACATAGACATATTCTGATTAGACTCCTGAGTCATTATTTGATCCTCTATTCGGCCTTCGTTCGCGAACACCAAACAGAGCATCAGGGGTTACTGTCTATGCGGTAATATTTTTCTATATTTTTTTTCTTACCTGAAAGCCTGTTAGGAGGCTGGCACAAGCTTTGGTTAGTCTGTTTTTGGCGGACTGAACTTTCTCGATCACCGCACTCATGATAGTGCAGTGCTCTTCATCGATGGAAGCGCCACGAAGCGCTTCCAGCAAGTTGTCCAGTGCCTCTGGATGGACAGAGTCCACCAGCACGGGCGGCTTGCCCCTCTTAACGGGGGATCGCCTGCCGGAGTCTGGAACCACCGAAGGTTCCGGCGCAGTGCTCGGCTGGGGACCGAACTTGGAGCCCGTGGGAGTCCTGCTCCCTTTGCGCCCAAGGTCCGGAAGGTCGCCTCGAGGCACCCCCAGGACTACCTCCCATCGGCTCGGTGCCTTTTGAGACAACACCTCAACGTTGTCCGTAGGGCAAGGGGTGGAGGCGGTCGGAAGTGAATCACTATTCATATCCGACGAGTCCAAAGAACCGTCTGACGAAGATACGTCGAGACGGGATCGGGACGCTCTGCATAATCATATTAGGCGTAAGGAGAAGGAGTGCAATAAAACATACCATGAATTACTATGGTGTCCGGATACTTACGACTTCGCCAGGGGCTTGTCCCTGGGTAACCACTCGTCGCCGTTGTAGGCGGCCGTCATGGAGCAGTCCGGAAGGAGGGTCCTTCCCTTCTTGGACCCTTCGGCCTCCCCGGTTGGGGCGGCCTTCCTTTTCTTGTCTCCCCGGCTGGGGAGAGAACTTTCCTCTTCCTCCTCCTCGTTTTCGCAGGAGGAGTGCGCTTCGGAGTTATCAGACAATGAGTCAGATATAACCTTGCGCCGGAGACCCTTTCGGGTCCCCGTGGCCTTCTTCTTGTCCTTCTTCACCGGCACCTCATAAGGCGCCGGAACCAGCACCTCCGTTAGGAGAGCATCTGCGGGATCTTCAGGCAGGGGGGCTGGGCAATCGATCTGCTCCGCTGTCTCTACCCATTCCTGTTAATGGCATGGAAGATTAGATCCCGCACATGATTAAACTGGGGCAAATAAATATCCTATGGGATATAAAAAACTTACCGGATTGGCATGGCGCTTTGCGTTGAGTCCGCCGTCCTCGGTAAGGGGAGGAGGTACCTCGGCGCCCTTGAACAGCACCTTCCAGACGTCCTTGTGCGTCGTGTCGAAGAGCTCTCATGGCGTTTGGTGCTTGGCCGGGTCGAACTCCCACAAATTGAATACCCATCGTTGACACGGGAGGATCCGGCGGAAGAGCATGACCTGGACCACGTTGACGAGCTTGATTTTCTTGCTCATCATGTTCTTGATGCAGGTCTAGAGTCCAGTCAGCTCTACCGGGGAACCCCAGGACAGGCCCTTCTCTTTCCAGGAAGTGAGCCGCGTGGGGATTCCGGATCGAAATTTGGGGGCCGCCACCCAGTTGGTGTCACGCGGCTCGGTGATGTAGAACCACCCCGATTGCCACCCCTTTATGGTCTCCACATAGGAGCCTTCGAGCCAGGTGACATTAGGCATTTTGCCCACCATGACGCCTCCGCACTCTGCTTGCTGGCCGATCACCACCTTCGGTTTAACATTGAAGGTCTTCAGCCATAGGCCGAAGTGGGGCCTGATGCGGAGGAAGGCCTCGCACATGACGATAAACGCCGAGATATTGAGGATGAAATTGGGGGCCAGATCATGAAAATCTAGCCCGTAGTAGAACATGAGCCCGCAGACAAAGGGTGAAGGGGAAATCCTAGTCCGCGGACAGAGTGGGTAAGGAAAACTACCCTCTCATGGGGTTCGGGCGTAGGGATGATCTGCCCCGCATCTGGCAGCCGGTGCGCGATGTCCGCGGCAAGATATTCGGCTTCCCGTAGCTTTGTGATGTTCTCCTCCGTGACGGAGGAGACCATCCACTTGCCTCCCGCTCCGGACATGCTTGGACTGGTTTGAGGAGAAAGACGCGAACTTGGGCGCTGGAGCTCGAGTGTGCGAGAATGGATAAGCAAGGTGGAAGAAGGCGTGGGTAAAAAGGGCGAATATTTATCCCTTTATAAGGGCGGAAGAGGCGATGTGCCTCCCCACTTACGTGGTAAAATCGCTTATTCCCCGAACGCCATAATTGATGGCGCGGTTGGGTTACCCATACCCGTATTGATGAGAATCCCGTGATAAGGGGACACGATCTCTGCTTCGACAAGACGTGTCAAGAAAACCGCCTCGCGATATGTGTAGTGCTGGTTGAGAAAAACAGTTCGAATAATGACCGGGCCATGGCATGATGTCATGTTGCTAAACGTGTCAGCAGATTAGATTTGTGGAAATATTATTCTCTTTACGGTGGTATGTGGAACTTTTTTTGCAGAGCCGGACACTATCCTTATGTTCAAAATCTTCTATGGACTATTCGGAGGAAGAACCCGCCTTGCAATGCCGAAGACAAATCTGCGAGCCAAACTCATCGTCATTGAAGCCTGGTTCAGGGGCTACTAAGGGAGTCCTGGATTAGGGGGTCTCCGGACAACCGGACTATATCCTTTGGCCGGGCTGTTGGACTATGAAAATAAAAGATTGAAGACTTTGTCCCGTGTCCGGATGGGACTTTCCTTGGCATGGAAGGCAAACTTGGCAATACGGATATGTAGATCTCCTCCCTTGTAACCGACTCTGTGTAACCCTAGCCCCCTCCGGTGTCTATATAAACCGGAGGGTTTAGTCTGTAGGACAACAACAATCATACCATAGGCTAGCTTCTAGGGTTTAGCCTCTACGATCTCGTGGTAGATCAACTCTTGTAATACTCATATCATCAAGATCAATCAAGGAGGACGTAGGGTATTACCTCCATCAAGAGCGCCCGAACCTGGGTAAACATAGTGTCCCCCACCTCCTGTTACCATCCGCCTTAGACGCACAGTTCGGGACCCCCTACCCGAGATCCGCCGGTTTTGACACCAACATACTCCCTTGCCAAAATCATGCTAAGGTATATGATATGTCTCCAACGTATCTATAATTTTTGATTGCTCCATGCTATATTATCTACTATTTTGGACTATATTGGGCTTTATTTTCCACTTTTATATTATTTTTGGGACTAACCTATTAACCGGAGGCCCAGCCCAGAATTGTTGTTTTTTGCCTATTTCAGTGTTTCAGAGAAACAGAATATCAAACGGAGTCCAAACGGAATGAAACCTTCAGAAACGTGATTTTCTCATCAGATAAGATCCAGGAGACTTGGACCCTCCGTCAAGAAAGCCACGAGGCGGTCACGAGGGTGGAGGGCCCCCCCCCTAGGGCGCGCCCCCCTACTTCGTGGGCCCCTCGAAGCTCCACCGACGTACTTCTTCCTCCTATATATACCTACGTACCCCCAAACGATCGGGGACGGAGCCAAAAACCTAATTCCACCACCGCAACTTTTTGTATCCACGAGATCCCATCTTGGGGCCTGTTCCGGAGCTCCGCTGGAGGGGGCATCGATCACGGAGGGCTTCTACATCATCATCCAAGCCCCTCCGATGAAGTGTGAGTAGTTTACTTCAGACCTACGGGTCCATTGGTAGTAGCTAGATGGCTTCTTCCCTCTTTTTGGATCTCAATACAATGTTCCCCCCTCTCTTGTGGAGATCTATTCGATGTAATCTTCTTTTTGCAGTGTGTTTGTTGAGACTGATGAATTGTGGGTTTATGATCCAGTCTATCTATGAATAATATTTGAATCTTCTCTGAATTCTTTTATGTATGATTGGTTATCTTTGCAAGTCTCTTCGAATTATCAGTTTAGTTTGGCCTACTAGATTGGTTTTTCTTGCCATGGGCGAAGTGCTTAGCTTTGGGTTCGATCTTGCGGTGTCCTTTCCTGTAACACCCTCGATGCGACTATATCTCCCACGTGTCGAGGCACGACTTAGAGGCATAATCGCATTGAAGGCATATGTCACAAGTTAGGCAATCTTCACGACATCCCATGTAATATAGATAATAAAAGGGGAGATAACATAGTTAGCTTACACTCGCCACGTCAATCAAGTACATAAATAACATTACATCATCCAAACACTCATGGCCCGACTACGGCGCCAAAATAAAAGATAACCCAACATGCGACACGGTCCCGATCACCCCCAACTGGGCACCACTACTGATCATCAGGGAAAGACACGTAGTATCGTTGAGAGTCCTCGTCGAACTCCCACTTGAGCTCAAGCGCGTCATCTGGAGCGGAAGCATCAGGCCCAGCATCTGGTGTAATAGTAATCGGTGAGCCACTGGGACTCAGTAATCTCGCACCCTCGCGATCAAGACTATTTAAGCTTATAGGTAAGGCGAGGTAAATATGGTGGAGCTGCAGCAAGCGACTAGCATATATGGTGGCTATCCTGTTCGCAAAAGAGAGCGAGAAGAGGAGGCAAAGCGCGAGCGAGAAACTAGAGCGCAACCTGCGCAAGCATTACTCCAACACCGTGTCCACTTCCCGGACTCCGCCGAGAAGAGGCCATCACGGTAACTCACACGGTCGATTCATTTTAATTAAGTTAAGGTTCAAGTTATCTACAACCGGACATTAACAAATTCCCATCTGCCCATAACCACGGGCACGGCTTTCGAAAGTTCAAATCCCTGCAGGGGAGTCCCAACTTAGCCCATGACAAGCTCTCACGGTCAACGCAGGAATAGACCTCCTCCCGAGATGTTCCGATCAGACTCGGTATCCCGGTTCTTCAAGACAACTCCGACAATGGTAAAACAAGTCCAACAACACCACCCGCTGTGCCGACAAATCCCGATAGGAGCTGCACATATCTCGTTCTCAGGGCACACCGGATAAGCTAAGCGTACGGGAGCCAACGTAACCCAAGTTGCCGAGGGACGGCCCCGCACGGTGCTCTAGGTTGGACCAACACTCAGAGGAGCACTGGCCCGGGGGGTTTAAAATAAGATGACCCTTGGGTCCGCGAAACCCAAGGGAAAAGGCTAGGTGGCAAATGGTAAAACCAAGGTTGGGCATTGCTGGAGGAGTTTTATTCAAAACGGACTGTCAAGGGGTTCCCATTATAACCCAACCGCGTAAGGAACGCAAAATCCGGGAACATAACACCGATATGACAGAAACTAGGGCGGCAAGAGTGGAACAAAACACTAGGCGAGAGGCCGAGCCTTCCACCCTTTACCCAGTATATAGAAGCATTAAGATAACAAGATAATATAATGATATCCCAACAAGTAAATAATGTTCCAACAAGGAACGGTCTCCAAACTTCACCTGCAACTAGCAACGCTATAAGAGGGGTTGAGCAAAGCAGTAACATAGCCAATCAATGGTATGCTAGGACAAGGTGGGTTAGAGGTTTGACATGGCAATTTGGGAGGCTTGAAAGCAAGTGGTAGGCATCGTAGCATTGGCATAGCAAAAGAGCGAGCAATCTAGCATAGCAAAGATAGTAGTGATTTCGAGGATATGATCATCTTGCCTGCAAAGTTGCCAGAGTTGACTGGATCCTCGAAAGCAAACTCAACGGGCTCCTCATAAGCGAACTCGTCTCCCGGATCTACCCAAACAAGACAAACAAGCAAACGGAACACAATCAACGACGTGCAAAGCTCAAACAATATGATGCAATGATGGTATGCTATGCGGGATGCGATGCGGGATGCATATGAAAGATTTGACAAGGGATGCATGAACCTGGCCCCAACTTGGAAATCCAAGTGTGCCACTGGAAAGATGAGATTAAATCGCTTGAAAACGATATAAAGAACGCCGGAATCGGAGTTACGGTTTGGAAATGGCAAGCAGTTCAGATATGGCCACGTTCTGCGATTTACAGCAAGTAGCCATCTAAATGCAACAATATGGACATGCTACAGCACCCAAACAAGACAACAAAATACATGGCAGGGATGCATTCATGATGCTTAACAAAAGTCTAGCACTGAGCTACGGCCAATTCATCCATTAACAGGTTCAAACAAGCATGGCAAAAAAGCATATGGCAAACAGATTTCAGACTTGGTGAAATTAACACTTGTCTGGAATTTCAGATCAGATAGCACTCTTTGGAGCAACAAAACTATATGCTACAGGACCTGAACATGGCAAAGTAAAGCATGGCATGGAGCTACTCAAAGAGCTTAACAAAAGTCCCTTAGTGACCTTGAGCCAAAAGGGATCAGAAAATACATTTGCAAGCAGGTGAACATGGCAAAAACATAATCAGATCACAGACTTAGTGAAAACTGGAGCATGCTGAAACAGATATCAAGTAGGCATGTTTACGAGCTCGACGCACTCACTACAGAGCAAGTCATGACAATCTAAGTATACACCCATCAAGAGTACATAAAATACAAGCTAGACATGGCAAGAACAATAGCATAGCATGCACGGATCAACTACAACATCATCGGCAAAATCGCTAACAAGTAGACAATCTGCCCAGATTCACGAAGTAGCAAAAGTAGAGCTCGATTGACTCAAGCTAGGGTGCTCCATAATTGCAAACAAAGACATGTATGGATAGAGAACTACAATATTAACAAAACATCCTTACTGATCATCCTCAAAAGAGGCACGGATCACTAGCAAACAACATGAACATATGGCCATATGAGATAAATAGCTCAAGGACTTAGTGGAAATGCTAAGTCCCTGAAATCAGAATTACCAAGTGCCTCACTTTGCAAGCTTGTGCTAGTCACCACACACATCACAAAAATACATGGGTTGCACCTCTGGATAGATGGAAAAACCCTTAACAAAACATATGTAGAGCTCATGGGCATATCATGCACACAAAAATCATGGCAAAAATGACAAATAGCTAAATGGAGCAGCAGATCTGACAATTATCTCAAGTAGCACTCTTCTAACAGCATTTCGGGCATCAAGATGAACTCAAATGAAAAGGATGCAGTGAGATGAAATGATGTACTCTCTGAGATGAACATTTTGATATGTTATATGCCCAAAACGGAGCTACGGATGCAAAGTTATAGCATGAAGAACATGAGCAAATAATATGCAGACTTAGGAAAAAAATTGAGGTCAACCCTAGGTTACTGTAGCTCGGAACTGGATCTGGGCGCACGCCGACCGAGGAACGCCGGAGTTCGTCGGGGAGGTAGGCCGGCGGCTTGCCGGAGAGCTCGGGGAGGCGGCGTTGAGGAGGGAGGAGGAAGGCCGGGGCGGCGGCGTCGATGGTGACGGCCGGCGATGGCGGCGGGGAGGCTCCTGCCGCCGAGGGACGAGGCGGCCGCCGGCGAGTTCGTGCTGCGGCGTGGTGGCGCGGCTCCGCCGGAGAGAGAGGCGAGGCGGCGCGGGCTCGCCGTGGAGCTTGAAGACGAAGGCGCGGGCGGCGGTGGGCAGGTGGGCCGCGGGGGGCCGGTGCGGGCCTGGCGGGCCCGCGCGGCGGCGGCGAAGTGGGGCTCTCCCCCAGGTGACATGGCACGCCCCGGTTGGCCGGAGGCGGCGGCGGACGCTGTCCGCCCGGGGACGGACGTGTCCGGCCGGCGCGAGGTGTTTTTTTTAGGGTTTTGGACGGGGAGATCCGAAATTTGGAGAGGGGGAGGTATATATAGGCATAGAGGGAGCTAGGAGTGTCCAAATGAGGTGCGGTTTTCGGCCACGCGATCGTGATCGAATGATCTAGATGATGGAGAAGGTTTTGGTGGGTTTTGGGCCAACTTGGAGGGGTGTTGGGCTGCAACACAAACGAGGCCTTTTCGGTCCCTCGGTTAACCGTTAGAGTATCAAACGAAGTCCAAATGGTACGAAACTTGACAGGCGGTCTACCGGTAGTAAACCAAGGCCGCTTGGCAAGTCTCGGTCCAATCCGGAAAAGTTTAATCCCCACACACGAAAGAAAGGTAGAAATGACCACCGGAGGAGAACGAAGCACCGGAATGCAAAACGGACAAAGGGGAAAATGCTTGAATGCATGAGATGAACACGTATGCAAATGCAATGCACATGATGACATGACATCAGATGCATGACAACGATAACAACACACGGAGACAAAGACCCGAAACCGAGAAAATAGAATAACTTAAAGCCGGAAACGGCAAGAGTTGGAATACATATTGGGAAAGTCATATCCGGGGTGTTACAACACTCCACCACTACGAAAGGATCTCGTCCCGAGATCTAGGACTGAAAGAACGCCGGGTACTCAGAACGGAGGTGATCCTCGCGTTCCCAGGTAGCTTCACGGTCGGAATGGTGTGACCACTTGACTTTGAGGAATTTGATTGACTTGTTGCGAGTCTTGCGTTCAGTCTCTTCAAGAATAGCAACTGGGTGCTCACGATAAGAGAGATCTTCTTGGAGCTCAATGTCCTCGAAGTTGACGGTGCGATCAGGAGTCTTGAAGCACTTTCGGAGCTAAGAGACATGGAACACGTCATGAACATTTGCAAAGTTTGAAGGAAGCTCGAGTTGATAGGCGAGATCGCCTCTCTTGCTGACAATCTTGAAAGGTCCCACGTATCTGGGGGCAAGCTTCCCTTTGATACTGAAGCGACGAGTACCTTTCGTAGGAGAGACGCGGAGGTAAACATGATCTCCGATCTCGAAAGCCAAATCACGGTGCTTACTGTCATAGTAGCTCTTCTGATGGGATTGGGCTGCTTTGAGGTTATCTCAAATGACTTTGCACATCTTCTCTGCCTCTGTGATTAAGTCATTACCCAAAAGCTGACATTCACCGGTTTCAGACCAGTTGAGAGGGGTACGGCACTTCCTGCCATACAGGATTTCAAAAGGGGCCTTGCCCGAACTTGCTTGAAAACTGTTGTTGTAGGAGAATTCAGCATAAGGAAGACAATCCTCCCACTTCATGCCGAAGGAGATCACACAAGCCCTGAGCATATCTTCAAGAATCTGATTGACACGCTCGACTTGACCGCTAGTTTGAGGATGGAAAGCTGTGCTGAAGCGGATGTTGGTACCCATGGCCTTCTGAAAAGAATCCCAAAACTTGGAGGTAAAGATGCTGCCACGGTCTGAAGAGATCACTTGTGGAATACCGTGCAGAGAGACAATTCGAGAGGTATAGAGTTCCGCCAATTGAGCTGCAGTGATTGACTCTTTGATAGGCAGAAAGTGAGCCACTTTAGTGAGTTTGTCGATGACAACGAATATAGCATCATTGCCACGCTTGGACTTTGGAAACCCAGTCACGAAGTCCATTTCAATGTGGTCAAACTTCCATTCTGGAATGGCAAGAGGTTGGAGGAGACCAGCTGGCCTTTGGTGTTCTGCCTTCACTCTTCTGCAGACATCACATTCATTCATGAATTGAGCAATCTCGCGCTTCATTCGAGTCCACCAATAAGCCTGCTTGAGGTCCTGATACATCTTCGTGCTCCCAGGGTGGATGGAGAGGAGAGAATTGTGAGCCTCGTTCATGATCACTTTACGGAGGTCACCTTTGGGTACAACAATACGATCCTCGAAGAAGAGAGTGTCCTTGTCATCAAGGCGGTAGCACTTGTACTTGGGTTGACTCTTGGCAATCCCAATCTTCACCTTTTTCACCATAGCATCAAGAAGCTGGGCTTGGCGAATCTGGTCTTCCAAGGTAGGAGAGACTTGAAGGTTGGCGAGGAAACCTTGAGGAACAACTTGCAGATTAAGTTTGCGGAAAGCTTCACAAAGCTCGGGTTGATAAGGCTCGAGAATCAGACTGTTGCAATAAGCTTTCCTGCTCAATGCGTCAGCAATCACATTGGCCTTGCCTGGAGTATACTCGATACTCAGATTATACTCTTGAATCATTTCGACCCATCGAGTTTGCCTGAGGTTGAGATTAGGCTGAGTGAAGATGTACTTGAGACTCTTGTGATCAGTGAAAATGTCCACTTTTCTTCCCAATAAGAGATGTCTCCAAGTCAAAAGAGCATGCACAACTGCCGCCAACTCGAGATCATGAGTGGGGTAGTTCTTCTCATTGGGCTTCAATTGGCGAGAGGTATAAGCAACAAATTTCTTCTCTTGCATCAACACTGCGCCAAGACCTTGGAGAGAGGCATCACAAAAGACCTCGTACGGCTTGGATTCATCAGGCGGAGTCAGAACTGGAGCAGTGATCAATTTCTCTTTCAAAGTTCTGAAAGCAATGTCACACTCCGGAGACCAAACGTACTTGACGTGCTTCTGGAGAAGATTTGGGAGAGGCTTCACGATCTTAGAAAAGTTTTCAACGAATCTTCGACAATAGCTTGCGAGACCGAGGAAGCTACGGAGTTGCTTCACATTCTGAGGAGGTTCCCAATTCACAATTGCAGACACCTTCTCAGGATTCACCGCAATGCCCTTGGCAGAGATGATATGACCAAGATAAAGAACCTCATCGAGCCAAAATTCGCACTTGGAGAACTTGGCGTAGAACTTGTGTTCCCTCAACTTATCGAGTACCAAACGCAAGTGCTTGGCATGATCTTCCTTGTTCTTCAAGAAAACCAGAATGTCGTCGAGATAGACCAAAACGAAGTCATTGGTGTAGGCGTTGAAGATGAAGTTCATCATGCGAGAGAACGTCGGAGGAGCGTTGATGAGACCAAAAGACATGACAGTGTATTCATATGAACCATAGCTTGTCCTGAAAGCCGTCTTGGGAATATCTTGCTCACGGATTCGAATCTGATGATAACCCATACGGAGATCAAGCTTGGAGAATACTTGGGCACCTTTAGGTTGTTCGAATAGCTCGTTGATGTTGGGAAGTGGGTATTTGTTCTTGATGGTCTTCTTGTTCAATGGACGGTAATCAACACAAAGTCGGTCCGTTCCATCCTTCTTCTTCACAAAAAGAACACCACAACCCCACGGAGAAGAACTAGGCCGGATGAGACCCATTCTCTCTTGAATATCGAGTTGCTTTTTCAGCTCCTTCAACTCTTCAGGTCCGAGCTTGTAAGGACGCTTGCACACAGGTTCCGTGCCGGGCTCAAGATCAATAACGAATTCAACTTGCCGGTGCGGAGGCATTCCTGGGAGCTCTTCTGGAAAGACGTCTTGATATTCGCAAACGACTGGAATTTGCGAGATAGCATCCAGTTCAATTACATCCTCAGACGAATGAGTCAATTGAATCTGGCTGGCTGCACAATCAAGCTGAGCCTTGTGCTTAGAAAGCCAATCCATCCCGAGAATAAGATCAATATCCGAGTTACCAAGAACCATTGGGGAAGCCAGAAACTTGAAGTCACCCAACATGATAGAAATAACCGGGACTATTGAAGTAGCCCTCATAGACTTAGCCGGAGAAACCACTCCCATAGGTTTACCCAACATTTGCGAAACGAAGTCATGCTTGGAAACAAATGATCTCGACATGAAACAATGCGATGCACTAGTGTTAAAAAGAATTTTTGCGGGAAAAGAGTTAACTGGAAAGTTACCCATGATGACATCTGATGAGTCCTCTGCCTGAGCTGCATTCAGCAAGTTGACCTTAGAGTGCTTGGGGTTATGCTTGACCACAGCTGTACTTGCCGATATGATAGGAGGAGGAGGAGGGAGACGCCTCTGGTTGAGACACTTGTTGGCATAGTGACCCTTCTGTTGGCACTTATTGCACGTGACCTCTGAAAGCGGACGGTGGTATGGAGCACTCGATCTTGGAGATTGAGACGAGTCTTGTTCTGAAAACCGGGGTTGGGGGGGGGGGAAGATCCACTGCCACCTTTGCTCTTCTGCTGATACGGCTGCCGGAACGGAGGAGGAGGAAGCCAATACTTCTGCTGCTTGGCCACTTGAGTAGAGGAAGAAGGAGTAGCATCTCTGACTCGCTTCTTGGAAGCATCACACCTCAATTGAGCGGCCTCTTGCTTCAATGCCATGTTGTAGAACTCATCGTACCTCAAGGGCTCAAAGAGGACAAGAGCGAGCTGGATTTCTTCTCTGAGACCACCCCTGAACTGGTATATCAAGCTCTTCTCATCAGGGACGTCCTGCTTGGCAAAACAGGCGAGCTTCTGAAACAACTTGTTGTAGTCGTAGACAGACAAAGAGCCTTGCTTCAGGTTGCGGAATTCCTCACGCTTGCTTTCAACCACGCTCTAAGGGATATGGTGAGCTCTGAAATCTTGACGGAATTCATCCCAGGTAATAACACGTCCACCTCTGGAATCCTTGCATTGCTGGAACCATTCTGCAGCTTGATCTTTGAGTTGGAAGGAAGCGAACTTGACAAAGTCCTCAGGCCTGACGTTACTGCACTCAAAATTCTTGCACAGATCCATGAGCCAATCGTCAGCATCAGTTGCCTCAACACAATTGCTGAAAGTCTTTGGCCCGTTAGCAAGGAACTGGTTGAGTGTAGGAAAGTGATTCTGATTGTTGCCTTGGTTCCCTTGGTTGCCTTGATTTCGCCCTTGAAGAATTTGCATGATCAACTGTGTGTTTGCATTGGTTGCGGCCATCACAGCTTGCCATGCCTCCGGAGGAGGTGGAGGTGGTGGCGGATCAGGATTCAGAGTCGTGCGCGTTGGAGGAGCCATCCTGAAGAGGTTGACATCCATTAGCACATTGATAGACAAATATTAAAGCTGAATCCAACGGAATGAAAATTGCAACATATAGTCTTCACATCCAAACAAAATGAACGAATGCATTCCTCTTGAAATGGTCACATATCCATAAATTGAGAAGCCACTTAGAATATAGGTAGAGAAATAAATCAGCAAGGTACGGATCAAGAACGAATACTCGGTAAGAAATCCCAATCTCAAACCAAATATCCGTGGAAGAAGAACTAGAGCTACGAGAATTCCCACCTATGAAACTCCTGAACCTTTCCGGTTATGCAATCAGGTGTTGGGGATACAGGGGAAGCATAATATCTCACCCAAATCTAGCAAATCCTACATCTAGTTGTATCCATCCTTCAACACATAACCGAGAAAACTTCGGAAACCATCTACCTCAACCTTCGAAAAGCATCCGTTATACAAGTTATGGCGATACTCCCGAACTCCCGCCCCAGTACTGGGTGGCGTCGAGGTTATCTCACCAACGAACTGCATAAAAGAGATTTTCGATGTCGGCGTACTAAACTCAGGTATTCCAGAACTGCAACGATAAAATTATGACGACAACACCTCAGAGCTCAACTCCCCGGGACACTTCCACAAAACCCCTGACAGGAGGCACCAAGACAATGTTCTCATCATAAAACCATCGGAACGATTCCAAGATACCCGCGTGATCCTAAAAAAAATTTAGTGAAATTTGAGAAGAGAAGAGTCAAAACTCTATGTCAGGATGCCTTACCAGAGCGATGAGGAGACTGGGAAGTAAAAAGAATTCCTAAACTCTCCGATATATAATTCCTAAATGACTCAAAACATTTTTCTAAACACAACTCGGCCGCTAAAAACGATCAAGCAATGGGGCTCCTAAGGTCGGGGAAGGCTCTGGTTACCAACTTGTAACACCCTCGATGCGACTATATCTCCCACGTGTCGAGGCACGACTTAGAGGCATAATCGCATTGAAGGCATATGTCGCAAGTTAGGCAATCTTCACGACATCCCATGTAATATAGATAATAAAAGGGGAGATAACATAGTTGGCTTACACTCGCCACGTCAATCAAGTACATAAATAACATTACATCATCCAAACACTCATGGCCCGACTACGGCACCAAAATAAAAGATAACCCAACATGCGACACGGTCCCGATCACACCCAACTGGGCACCACTACTGATCATCAGGGAAAGACACATAGTATCGTTGAGAGTCCTCGTCGAACTCCCACTTGAGCTCAAGCGCGTCATCTGGAGCGGAAGCATCAGGCCCTGCATCTGGTGTAATAGTAATCGGAGAGCCACAGGGGACTCAGCAATCTCGCACCCTCGCGATCAAGACTATTTAAGCTTATAGGTAAGGCAAGGTAAATATAGTGGAGCTGCAGCAAGCGACTAGCATATATGGTGGATATCCTGTTCGCAAAAGAGAGCGAGAAGAGGAGGCAAAGCGCGAGCGAGAAACTAGAGCGCAACCTGCGCAAGCATTACTCCAACACCGTGTCCACTTCCCGGACTCCGCCGAGAAGAGGCCATCACGGTAACTCACACGGTCGATTCATTTTAATTAAGTTAAGGTTCAAGTTATCTACAACCGGACATTAACAAATTCCCATCTGCCCATAACCGCGGGCACGGCTTTCGAAAGTTCAAATCCCTGCAGGGGAGTCCCAACTTAGCCCATGACAAGCTCTCACGGTCAACGAAGGAATAGACCTCCTCCCGAGACGTTCCGATCAGACTCGGTATCCCGGTTCTTCAAGACAACTCCGACAATGGTAAAACAAGTCCAGCAACACCACCCGTTGTGCCGAAAAATCCCGATAGGAGCTGCACATATCTCGTTCTCTGGGCACACTGGATAAGCTAAGCGTACAGGAGCCAACGTAACCCAAGTTGCCGAGGGACGGCCCCGCACGGTGCTCTAGGTTGGACCAACACTCAGAGGAGCACTGGCCCGGGGGGGTTTAAAATAAGATGACCCTTGGGTCCGCGAAACCCAAGGGAAAAGGCTAGGTGGCAAATGGTAAAACCAAGGTTGGGCATTGCTGGAGGAGTTTTATTCAAAACGGACTGTCAAGGGGTTCCCATTATAACCCAACCGCGTAAGGAACGCAAAATCCGGGAACATAACACTGATATGACGGAAACTAGGGCGGCAAGAGTGGAACAAAACACTAGGCGAGAGGCCGAGCCTTCCATCCTTTACCCAGTATATAGAAGCATTGGCATAGCAAAAGAGCGAGCAATCTAGCATAGCAAAGATAGTAGTGATTTTGAGGGTATGATCATCTTGCCTGCAAAGTTGCCAGAGTTGACTGGATCCTCGAAAGCAAACTCAACGGGCTCCTCGTAAGCGAACTCGTCTCCCGACTCTACCCAAACAAGACAAACAAGCAAACGGAACACAATCAACGACGTGCAAAGCTCAAACAATATGATGCAATGATGGTATGCTATGCGGGATGCATATGCAAGATTTGACAAGGGATGCATGAACCTAGCCCCAACTTGGAAATCCAAGTGTTCCACTGGAAAGATGAGATGAAATCAATTGAAAACAATATAAAGAACGCCGGAATCGGAGTTACGGTTTGGAAATGGCAAGCAATTCAAATATGGCCACGTTCTGCGATTTATAGCAAGTAGCCATCTAAATGCAACAAGATGAACATGCTACAGCACCCAAACAAGACAACAAAATACATGGCAGGGATGCATTCATGATGCTTAACAAAAGTCTACCACTGAGCTACGGCCAATTCATCCATTAACAGGTTCAAACAAGCATGGAAAAAAAAGCATATGGCAAACAGATTTTAGACTTAGTGAAATTTACACTTGTCTGGAATTTCAGATCAGATAGCACTCTTTGGAGCAACAAAACTATATGCTACAGGACCTGAACATGGCAAAGTAAAGCATGGCATGGAGCTACTCAAAGAGCTTAACAAAAGTCCCTTAGTGACCTTGAGCCAAAAGGGATCAGAAAATACATTTGCAAGCAGGTGAACATGGCAAAAACATAATCAGATCACAGACTTAGTGAAAACTGGAGCATGCTGAAACAGATATCAAGTAGGCATGTTTACGAGCTCGATGCACTCACTACAGAGCAAGTCATGACAATCTAAGTATACACCCATCAAGAGTACACAAAATACAAGCTAGACATGGCAAGAACAATAGCATAGCATGCACGGATCAACTACAACATCATCGGCAAAATCGCTAACAAGTAGACAATCTGCCCAGATTCACGAAGTAGCAAAAGTAGAGCTCGATTGACTCAAGCTAGGGTGCTCCATAATTGCAAAAAAAGACATGGATGGATAGAGCACTACAAGATTAACAAAACATCCTTACTGATCATCCTCAAAAGATGCACGGATCACTAGGAAACAACATGAACATATGGCCATATGAGATAAACAGCTCAAGGACTTGGTGGAAATGCTAAGTCCCTGAAATCAGAATTACCAAGTGCCTCACTTTGCAAGCTTGTTCTAGTCACCACACACATCAAAAAAATACATGGGTTGCACCTCTGGATAGATGGCAAAACCCTTAACAAAACATGGCAAAAATGACAAATAGCTAAATGGAGCAGCAGATCTGACAATTATCTCAAGTAGCACTCTTCTAACAGCATTTCGGGCATCAAGACGAACTCAAATGAAAAGATGCAATGAGATGAAATGGTGTACTCTCTGAGATGAACATTTTGATATGCTATATGCCCAAAACGGAGCTACGGATGCAAAGTTATAGCATGAAGAACATGAGCAAATAATATGCAGACTTAGGAAAAAAATCGAGGTCAACCCTAGGTTACTGTAGCTCGGATATGGATCTGGGCGCACGCCGACCGAGGAACGCCGGAGTTCGTCGAGGAGGTAGGCCGGCGGCTTGCCGGAGAGCTCGGGGAGGCGGCGTTGAGGAGGGAGGAGGAAGGCCGGGGCGGCGGCGTCGATGGTGACGACCGGCGATGGCGGCGGGGAGGCTCCTGCCGCTGAGGGACGAGGCGGCCGCCGGCGAGTTCGTGCTGCGGCGCGGTGGCGCGGCTCCACCGGAGAGAGAGGCGAGGCGGCGCGGGCTCACCGCGGAGCTTGAAGACGAAGGCGCGGGCGGCGGTGGGCAGGTGGGCCGCGGGGGCCCGGTGCGGGCCTGGCGGGCCCGCGCGGCGGCGGCGAAGTGGGGCTCTCCCCCAGGTGACATGGCGCGCCCCGTTTGGCCGGCGCGAGGTGTTTTTTAGGGTTTTGGACGGGGAGATCCAAAATTTGGAGAGGGGGAGGTATATATAGGCATAGAGGGAGCTAGGAGTGTCCAAATGAGGTGCGGTTTTCGGCCACGCGATCGTGATCGAACGCTCTAGATGATGGAGAAGGTTTTGGTGGGTTTTGGGCCAACTTGGAGGGGTGTTGGGCTGCAACACACATGAGGCCTTTTCGGTCCCTCGGTTAACCGTTAGAGTATCAAACGAAGTCCAAATGGTACGAAACTTGACATGCGGTCTACCGGTAGTAAACCAAGGCCGCTTGGCAAGTCTCGGTCCAATACGGAAAAGTTTAATCCCCACACACGAAAGAAAGGTAGAAATGACCACCAGAGAAGAACGAAGCGCCGGAATGCAAAATGGACAGCGGGGAAAATGCTCGAATGCATGAGATGAACACGTATGCAAATGCAATGCACATGATGACATGATATGAGATGCATGACAACGATAACAACACACGGAGACAAAGACCCGAACCCGAGAAAATAAAATAACTTAAAGCCGGAAACGGCAAGAGTTGCAATACATATTGGGAAAGTCATATCCGGGGTGTTACATTTCCCAGTGATAGAAGGGGCAGCAAGGCACGTATTGTATCGTTGCCATCGAGGATAACAAGATGGGGTTTTATCATATTGCATGAAACTATCCCTCTACATCATGTCATCTTGCTTAAGGCGTTACTCTGTTTTTAACTTAATACTCTAGATGCATGCTGGATAGCGGTCGATGAGTGGAGTAATAGTAGTAGATGCAGGCAGGAGTCGGTCTACTTGTCTCGGACGTGATGCCTATATACATGATCATACCTAGATATTCTCATAACTATGCTCAATTCTGTCAATTGCTCAACAGTAATTTGTTCACCCACCGTAGAATACTTATGCTCTTGAGAGAAGCCACTAGTGAAACCTATGGCCCTGGGTCTCTTTCTCATCATATCAATCTCCATCACTTTATTATTGCTTTGCTTTTACTTTGATTTTACTTTTTACTTTGCATCTCTATACCAAAAATACCAAAAATATTATTTATCATCTCTATCAGATCTCACTTTCGTAAGTGACCGTGAAGGGATTGACAACCCCTAAGCGTGTTGGTTGCGTTGAGCTATTGTTTTTGTGCAGGTACAAGGGACTCGCGCGTAGCCTCCTACTGGATTGATACCTAGGTTCTCAAAAACTGAGGGAAATACTTATGCTACTTTGCTGCATCATCCTCTCTTCTTCGGGGAAATCCAACGCAGTGCTCAAGAGGTAGCAAGAAGAATTTTTGGCGCCGTTGCCGGGGAGTCGGCGCAAAAGTCCACATACCAAGTACCCATCACAATCCCTATCTCCCGCATTACATTATTTGCCATTTGCCTCTCGTTTTCCTCTTCCCCCAATTCACCCTTGCCATTTTATTCGCCCTCTCTCTCTATCCTCCCCCTCTATTTGCCTCTTTTTGCCCGTTTGCTTTTTGTTTGCTCGTGTGTTGGATTGCTTGTTTGTCGCGATGGCTCAAGATAATACTAAATTATGTGACTTCACTAATACCAACAATAATGATTTCCTTAGCACTCTGATTGCTCCTCTTACCGATGCTGAATCTTGTGAAATTAATACTTCTTTGCTGAATCTTGTCATGAAAGATCTGTTCTCCGGCCTTCCTAGTGAAGATTTCGCTACCCATCTTAATAGCTTCATTGATTTGTGTGACATGCAAAAGAAGAAAGATGTCGATAATGATATTGTTAAATTGAATCTATTTCCTTTTTCGCTTAGAGATCGTGCTAAAGCTTGGTTTTCATCTTTGCCTAAAAATAGTATTGATTCATGGAACAAGTGCAAAGATGCTTTTATCTCTAAGTATTTTCCTCCCGCTAAGATCATCTCTCTTAGAAACAATATTATGAATTTTAAGCAACATGATCATGAACATGTTGCACAAGCTTGGGAGAGAATGAAATTAATGATACGTAATTGCCCTACTCATGGTTTGAATTTGTGGATAATTATACAAAAAATTTATGCCAGATTGAATTTTGCTTCTATAAATCTTTTAGATACGGCCGCGGGAGGCACTTTTATGGAAATCACTTTAGGAGATGCTACTAAACTCCTAGATAATATTATGGTTAATTATTCTCAATGGCATACTGAAAGATCTACTAATAAAAAGGTGCATGCGATAGAAGAAATTAATATTTTGAGTGGAAAGATGGATGAACTTATGAAATTATTTGCTAATAAGAGTGTTTCTTCTGATCCTAATGATGTGCCCTTGTCTACTTTGATTGAGAATAATAATGAATCTATGGGTGTGAATTTTTTTTGGTAGGAACAATTTTGGTAACAACGCGTATAGAGGAAATTTCAACCCTAGGCCTTATCCTAGTAATCCCTCTAATAATTATGGTAATTCCTACAACAATTCTTATGGAAATTATAATAAGATGCCCTCTGATTTTGAATCTAATATTAAAGAATTTATTTCTTCGCAAAAAAAATTTAATGCTATGATTGAAGAAAAATTGCTTAAGATTGATGATTTGGCTAGGAACGTTGATATAATTTCTCTTGATGTTGATTCTTTAAAGCTTTGATCTATTCCTCCTAAGCATGATATCAATGAGTCTCTCAAAGCCATGAGAATTTCCATTGATGAGTGCAAGGAAAGAACCGCTAGGACGCGTGCTATGAAAGATGCCTTTATTAAAGCGTGTTCTTCTAGTTCCTATGAAAATAATGATGAAGATCTAAAAGTTATTGATGTGTCCCCTATTAAATCTTTGTTTTGCAATATTAATCTTGATAATGATGGGACTGAATATGATCCACCTTTACCTAGAAGGTGTTCTAAAAATTCGTAGTATTTAGATCTTGATGATGAAATTGATAAAAGTGGGATTAAAAGAAATAAAACCCTAGATGATGCTAAACCCACTATATTAGATTTCAAGGAATTTAATTATGAAAATTGCTCTTTAATTGATTGTATTTCCTTGCTGCAATCCTTGCTAAAATCTCCTCATGCTTATAGTCAAAATAAAGCCTTTACCGAACATATCGTTGATGCATTGATGCAATCTTATGAAAAAAACTTGAGTTGAAAGTTTCTATCCCTAGAAAACTTTATGATGAGTGGGAACCTACTATTAAAATTAAAATTAAAGATTATGAGTTTATGCTTTGTGTGATTTGGGTGCTAGTGTTTCTACTATTCCCAAAACTTTGTGTGATTTGCTAGATTTCCGTGATTTCAATGATTTCTCTCTAAACTTGCATCTTGCGGATTCCACTATTAAGAAACCTATGGGAAGAATTAATGATGTTCTTATTGTTGAAAATAGGAATTATGTGCCCGTAGATTTTATCGTTCTTGATATAGATTGCAATCCTTCTTGCCCTATTATTCTTGGTAGACCTTTCCTTAGAACGGTTGGTGCAATTATTGATATGAAGGAAGGGAATATTAGATTTCAATTTCCATTAAAAAAGGGCATGGAACACTTCCCTAGAAAGAAAATAAAATTACCATATGAATCTATCATTAGAGACACTTATGGATTGCCTACCAAAGATGGCAATACCTAGATCTATTCTTGCTTGTTATGCCTAGCTAGGGGCGTTAAACGATAGCGCTTGTTGGGAGGCAACCCAATTTTATTTTTATTCCTTGATTTTTGCTCCTGTTTAGTAATAAATAACTTATTTAGCCTCTGTTTTGGTTATGTTTTTTGTGTTTAATTAGTGTTTGTGCCAAGTAGAACCGTTGGGAAGACTTGGGGAAAGTCTTGTTGAACTTGATGTAAAAAACAGAAACTTTAGCGCTCACGAGAACTGCTGTCATTTTTATTTGGAAAGTGCTATTTAGTTAATTCTTTTTTCAGATGATTAATAGATAAATTCCTCACGTCCAGAAATTTATTTTAGAATTTTTGGGGTTCCAGATCTTGATCTAGCTACAGATTACTACAGACTGTTCTGTTTTTGACAGATTCTGTTTTTCGTGTGTTGTTTGCTTATTTTGATGAATCTATGGCTAGTAAAATAGTTTATAATCCATAGAAAAGTTGGAATACAGTAGGTATAACACCAATATAAATAAAGAATGAGTTCATTACAGTACCTTGAAGTGGTCTTTTGTTTTCTTTCGCTAACGGAGCTCACGAGGTTTTCTACTTTAAGTTTTGTGTTGTGAAGTTTTCAAGTTTTGGGTAAAGATTTGATGGATTATGGAACAAGGAGTGGCAAGAGCCTAAGCTTGGGGATGCCCATGGAACCCCCAAGATAATCTAAGGACACATAAAAGCCAAAGTTTGTGGATGCCCCGGAAGGCATCCCCTCTTTCGTCTACTTCTATCGGTAACTTTACTTGGAGCTATATTTTTATTCACCACATGATATGTGTTTTGCTTGGAGCGTCTTTTATTATTTGAGTATTTGCTTGTTAGTCTACCACAATCATCCTTGATGTACACACCTTTTGAGAGAGCCATACATGATTTGGAATTTGATAGAATACTCTATGTGCTTCACTTATATCTTTTGAGCTTTATAGTTTTGCTCTATGTGCCTCACTTATATCTTTCAGAGCAAGGTGGTGGATTTTTTTATAGAAACTATTGATATCTCATGCTTCACTTAGATTATTTTGAGAGTCTTATTAGCATGGTAATTTGCTTAAAATCCTAATATGCTTGGTATGCAAGATTAATAATAAAACTTTCTTATGAGTGTGTTGAATACTAAGAAAAGTTTGATGCTTGATGATTGTTTTGAGATATGGAGGTAATAATATAAAAGTCATGCTAGTTGAGTAGTTGTGAAATTGAGAAATACTTGTGTTGAAGTTTGCAAGTCCCGTAGCATGCACGTATGGTAAACGTTATGCAACAAATTTGAAACATGAGGTGTTATTTGATTGTCTTCCTTATGAGTGGCGGTCGGGGACGAGCGATGGTCTTTTCCTACCAATCTATCCCCCTAGGAGCATGCGCGTAGTGCCGAGGTTTTTGATGACTTGTAGATTTTTGCAATAAGTATGTGAGTTCTTTATGACTAATGTTGAGTCCATGGATTATACGCACTCTCACCCTTCCATCCTTGCTAGCCTCTTCGGTACCATGCATTGCCCTTTCTCACATTGAGAGTTGGCGCAAACTTCGCCGGTGCATCCAAACCCCGTGATATGATACGCTCTTTCACACATGAACCCCCTTATATCTTCCTCAAAACAGCCACCATACCTACCTATTATGGCATTTCCATAGCCATTCCGAGATATATTGCCATGCGACTTTCCATCATTCCGTTCATCATGACACATTCATCATTGTCATATTGCTTAGCATGTTCATGTAGTTGACATAGTATTTGTGGAAAAGCCACCATTCATAATTCTTTCAAACATGTCACTCTTGGTTCATTGCATATCCCGGTACACCGCCGGAGGCATTCATATAGAGTCATCTTTGTTCTAGTGTCGAGTTGTAATCATTGAGTTGTAAATAAATAGAAGTGTGATGGTCATCATTATTAGAGCATTGTCCCAAGTGAGAAATAAAAAAATAAAAAAGGCCATAAAAAGGAGAAGGCCCAAAAACAGAGAAAGGCCATAAAAAAGAAAAGGCCCAAAAAATGAGAGAAAAAGAGAGAAGGGACAATGTTACTATCCTTTTACCACACTTGTGCTTCAAAGTACCACCATGATCTTCATAATAGAGAGTCTCTCATGTTATCACTTTCATATACTAGTGGGAATTTTTCATTATAGAACTTGGCTTGTATATTCCAACAATGGGCCTCCTCAAGTGCCCTAGGTCTTCATGAGCAAGCAAGTTGGATGCACACCCACTAGTTTCTTTTGTTGAGCTTTCATACATTTATAGCTCTAGTGCATCCGTTGCATGGCAATCCCTACTCCTTGCATTAACATCAATCGGTGGGCATCTCCATAGCCCATTTATTAGCCTCGTTGATATGAGACTTTCTCCCTTTTTGTCTTCTCCACATAACCCCCCTCATTATATTCTATTCCACCCATAGTGCTATGTCCATGGCTCGCGCTCATATATTGCGTGAAAGTTTATAGGTTTGAGATTACTAAAGTATGAAACAATTGCTTGGCTTGTCATCGGGGTTGTGCATGATGAGAGCATTCTTGTGTGACGAAAATGAAACATGAATAAACTATATGATTTTGTAGGGATGAACTTTCTTTGGCCATGTTATTTTGAGAAGACATAATTGCTTAGTTAGTATGCTTGAAGTATTATAATTTTTATGTCAATATGAACTTTTGTCTTGAATCTTTTGGATCTGAATATACGTACCACAATTAAGAAGAATTACATTAAAATTATGCCAAGTAGTACTCCGCATCAAAAATTCTCTTTTTATCATTTACCTACTCGAGGACGAGCAGGAATTAAGCTTGGGGATGCTTGATACGTCTCCAACGTATCTATAATTTTTGATTGCTCCATGCTATATTATCTACTATTTTGGAGTATATTGGGCTTTATTTTCCACTTTTATATTATTTTTGGGACTAACCTATTAACCGGAGGCCCAGCCCAGAATTGCTGTTTTTTGCCTATTTCAGTGTTTCGGAGAAACAGAATATCAAACGGAGTCCAAACGGAATGAAATCTTCGGAAACATGATTTTCTCATCAGATAAGATCCAGGAGACTTGGACCCTCCGTCAACAAAGCCACGAGGCGGTCACGAGGGTGGAGGGCGCCCCCCCCCTAGGGCACGCCCCCTGCCTCGTGGGCCCCTCAAAGCTCCACCAACATACTTCTTCCTCCTATATATACCTACGTACCCCCAAATGATCGGGGACAGAGCCAAAAACCTAATTCCACCGCCGCAACTTTTTGTATCCACGAGATCCCATCTTGGGGCCTGTTCCGGAGCTCTGCCGGAGGGGGCATCAATCACGAAGGGCTTCTACATCATCATCCAAGCCCCTCCGATGAAGTGTGAGTAGTTTACTTCAGACCTACGGGTCCATAGTTAGTAGCTAGATGGCTTCTTCTCTCTTTTTGGATCTCAATACAATGTTCTCCCCCTCTCTTGTGGAGATCTATTCGATGTAATCTTATTTTTGCGGTGTGTTTGTTGAGACCGATGAATTGTGGGTTTATGATCCAGTCTATCTATGAATAATATTTGAATCTTCTCTGAATTCTTTTATGTATGATTGGTTATCTTTGCAAGTCTCTTCGAATTATCAGTTTAGTTTGGCCTACTAGATTGGTTTTTCTTGCCATGGGAGAAGTGCTTAGCTTTGGGTTCGATCTTGCGGTGTCCTTTCCCAGTGACAGAAGGGGCAGCAAGGCACGTATTGTATCGTTGCCATCGAGGATAACAAGATGGGGTTTTTATCATATTGCATGAAACTATCCCTCTACATCATGTCATCTTGCTTAAGGCGTTACTCTGTTTTTAATTTAATACTCTAGATGCATGCTGGATAGCGGTCGATGAGTGGAGTAATAGTAGTAGATGCAGGCAGGAGTCGGTCTACTTGTCTCGGATGTGATGCCTATATACATGATCATACCTAGATATTCTCATAACTATGCTCAATTCTGTCAATTGCTCAACGGTAATTTGTTCACCCACCGTAGAATACTTATGCTCTTGAGAGAAGCCACTAGTGAAACCTATGGCCCCGGGGTCTCTTTCTCATCATATCAATCTCCATCACTTTATTATTTCTTTGCTTTTACTTTTTACTTTGCATCTCTATACCAAAAATACCAAAAATATTATTTATCATCTCTATCAGATATCACTTTCGTAAGTGACCATGAAGGGATTGACAACCCCTAAGCGCGTTGGTTGCGTTGAGCTATTTTTTGTGTAGGTACAAGGGACTCGCGCGTAGCCTCCTACTGGATTGATACCTTGGTTCTCAAAAACTGAGGGAAATACTTATGCTACTTTGCTGCATCATCCTCTCCTCTTCGGGGAAATCCAACGCAGTGCTCAAGAGGTAGCAGTATACAATAGGTCTGGTACACAACATAGCATACTTTATAGAACCTATGACTGAGGCATAGGGAATGACTTCTCATTCTCTTTCTATTTTTTGCCGTGGTCGGGTTTTGAGTCTTTACTCAACTTCACACCTTGCAACACAGGCAAGAACTCCTTCTTTGATTGTTTCATTTTGAACTACTTCAAAAACTTGTGCAGGTATGTACTTATTGAAAAATTTATCAAGCGTATTGATCTATCTCTATAGATCTTGATGCCCAATATGTAAGCAGCTTCACCGAGGTCTTTCATTGAAAAAATCTTATTCAAGTATCCTTTTATGCTATCCAGAAATTCGGTATCCTTTCTGATCAACAATATGTCATCCACATATAATATCAGAAATGCTACAGAGCTCCCACTCACTTTCTTATAAATACAGGCTTCTCCAAAAGTCCGTATAAAACTATATGCTTTGATCAACTCATCAAAGCGTATATTCCAACTCTGAGATGCTTGCACCAGTCCATAGATGGATCGCTGGAGCTTGAACACTTTGTTAGCACCTGTAGGATTGGCAAAACCTTCTGGTTGCATCATATACAACTCTTCTTTAATAAGTCCATTAAGGAATGTAGTTTTGATATCCATTTGCTAGATTTCATAAAATGCGGCAACTGCTAACATGATTCAGACAGACTTTTAAGCATCGATACGAGTGAGAAAATCTCATTGTAGTCAACACCTTGAACTTGTCGAAAACCTTTTTGCGACAATTAAATCTTTGTAGATAGTAACACTACTATCAGCGTCCATCTTCCTCTTGAAGATCCATTTATTTTGAATGGCTCACTGATCAATGGGCAAGTCAATCAAAGTCCATACTTTGTTCTCATACATGGATCCCATCTCAGATTTCATGGCCTTAAGCCATTTTGCGGAATCTGGGCTCATCATCGCTTCCACATAGTTCGTAGGTTCATCATGGTCTAGTAACATGATTTCCAAAACAGGATTACCATACCACTCTGGTGCGGAACATACTCTTGTTCACCTACGAGGTTTGGTAGTAACTTGATCTGAAGTTTCATGATCATCATCATTAACTTCCTCACTAATTGGTGTAGGCATCACTGGAATTGATTTCTGTGATGAACTACTTTCCAATTCGGGAGAAGGTACAATTACCTTATCAAGTTTTACTTTTCTCCCACTCACTTCTTTCGAGAGAAACTCCTTCTCTAGAAAGGATCCACTCTTAGCAACAAAGATCTTGCTTTCGAATCTGTGATAGAAGGTGTACCCAATAGTTTCTTTTGGGTATCCTATGAGGATGCACTTCTCCACTTTGGGTTTGAGCTTATCAGGCTGAAAAACTTTATCACATAAGCAGCGCAACCCCAAACTTTAAGAAACGACAGCTTAGGTTTCTTGCTAAACCACAGTTCATATGGTGTCATCTCAATGGATTTTTAGACGGTGCCCTATTTAACGTGAATGCAGCTGTCTCTAATGCATACCTCAAAATGATAGTGGTAAATCGGTAAGAGACATCATAGATCACACCATATCTAATAAAGTATGGTTACAACATTCAGACACACCATTATGTTGTGGTGTTCTGATGTCTACTACGAAACTTTATTCTTGTAGACACGTGTTGGGCCTCCAAGCGCGGAGTTTTGTAGGACAGTAGCAATTTTCCCTCAAGTGGATGACCTAAGGTTTATCAATCCATGAGAGGTGTAGGATGAAGATGGTCTCTCTCAAACGACCCTGCAACCAAATACAAGAAATCTCTTGTGTCCCCAACACACCCAATACAATGGCAAATTGTATAGGTGCACTAGTTCGGCAAAGAGATGGTGATAAAAGTGTAATATGGATGGTAGAAATATATTTTTATAATCTTAATAAATAAAAACAGCAAGGTAGCAAATATTAAACGGGCACAAGAACGATATTGCAATGCTTAAAAACAAGGCCTAGGGTCCGTACTTTCGCTAGTGCAACCTCTCAACAATGCTAATATAGTTGGATCACGTGATTATCCCTCAAAGTGTAAAAAACAACCACTCCCAAGGTCCTATTAGCGGAGAACAAAAGATAGGAATTGTTTGTAGGGTACTAAACCACCTCAAAGCTATTCTTTCCGGTCGATCTATTCAAGAGTTCGTACTAAAATAACGCAAAGTTATTTTTTCCGTTCGATCTATCCTAGAGTTCGTACTAGAATAACACCAAAGCATATTCATATTCATAATACTCAATACACACAAAGAACTACAAAGAGTGCCCCAAGATTTCTACTAGAGAAACAAGGACAAGAACGTGCATCAACCCCTATGCATAGATTACCCCAATGTCACCGCGGGAATCCGCAAGTTGAGTGCCAAAAACATATATCAAGTGAATCAATACGATACCCCATTGTCACCACGAGTATTCAGTTGCAATACATATATCAAGTGTTCTCAAATCCATAAAAGTATTCAATCCGATAACCATGAAATCTCAAAGGGAAAACTCAATTCATCACAACAAGATAGAGAGGGGAAAACACCATATGATCCGACTATATTAAAAAAGCCCGCGATACATCAAGATCATGACATCTCAAGAACACGAGAGAGAGAGAGAGAGAGAGATATTAAACACATAGCTACTCGTATAAACCCTCAGCCCCGAGGGTGGACTACTCCCTCCTCATCGTGATGGCTGCCGGAGATGATTCCCCCCTCCGGCAGGGTGCCGAAACGGGTCCAGATTGGTTTTCGGTGGCTACGGAGCCCTGCTGCGGCGGAACTTCTGATCTAGATTAACCCCGAAGGGTTTTGGAATATTTGGGAATTTATACTGCAAAGAAGGGGTATGGGAGGCCACCGAGGTGGGAAAAACCCACCTGGGCGCGCCAGGGGGCCCTGGCGCGCCCTGGTGGGTTGTGCCCCCCTCGTGGCGCCCCCCAGGTGCTGCTTTGGCCCATCGGGAGTCTTTTGGCCCATAAAAAACCCACAAAAAGTTTCGTGGTGTTTGAACTCCGTTTGATACTGATTTTCTGCGATGTAAAAAACAAGCAAAAAACAACAACTGGCACTGGGCGCTGGGTCAATAGGTTAGTCCCAAAAAATGATATAAAGTTGCTATAAAATGATTGTAAAACACCCAAGAATGATAAAATAACAGCATGAATACTTCATAAATTATAGATATGTTGGAGACATATCAGCATCCCCAAGCTTAATTCCTACTCATCCTCGAGTAGGTAAATGGTAAAAGAAATAATTTATGAAGTGTTAACACTAGCAAAGTGCATAAGTTTGATCAATGATAATTTCAATTGATACGTCTCCAACGTATCTATAATTTTTGATTGTTCCATGCTATTATATTATCAACCTTGGATGTTTTATATGCATTTATATGCTATTTTATATGATTTTTGGGACTAACCTATTAACCTAGAGCCCAGTGCCAGTTTCTGTTTTTTCCTTGTTTTTGAGTTTTACAGAAAAGGAATACCAAATGGAGTCCAATTGACGTGCCAATTTTTGACGATTTTTTATGGACCAAAAGAAGACCCCGGAGTAAAAGAGTTGCGCGAGAAGAGTCCCGGGCCGCCCACGAGGGTGGGGGTGCACCCACCCCCCCCCCCCCGGGCGCGTGGGCCTACCTCGTGGACGACTCGGGCACTGGGGGGCGCGCCCACCCCCCAGGCGCGTGGGTCTACCTCGTGGATGACTCGGGCACCTTCTTGATGTGAGACTGACGTCAAAACTTCCTATAAATACATAAACCTCCAGAAAATAACCTAGATCGGGAGTTCCGCCGCCTAGAAGCCTCCGTAGCCACCGAAAACCAATCTAGACCTGCTCGGCACCCTGTCGGAGGGGGGATCCCTCTCCGGTGGCACATTCATCATCCCGGTGCTCTCCATGATGAGGAGGGAGTAGTTCTCCCTCGGGGTTGAGGGTATGTACCAGTAGCTATGTGTTTCCTCTCTCTCTCTCTTGTTATTGATTTGGCACGATCTTTATGTATCACGAGCTTTGCTATTATAGTTGGATCCTATGATGTCTCCCCCTCTACTCTCTTGTGATGGATTGAGTTTTCCCTTTGAAGTTATCTTATCAGATTGAGTCTTTAAGGATTTGAGAACACTTGATGTATATCTTGCATGTGCTTATCTGTGGTGACATTGGGATATCACGTGATCCACTTGATGTATGTTTTGGTGATCAACTTGCGAGTTCCGTGACCTCGTGAACTTATGCATAGGGGTTGGCACACGTTTTTGTCTTGACTCTTCGGTAGAAACTTGGGGCACTCTTTGAAGTTCTTTGTGTTGGTTGAATAGGTGAATCTGAGATTGTGTGATGCATATCGTATAATCATGCCCACGGATACTTGAGGTGACATTGGAGTATCTAGGTGACATTAGGGTTTTGGTTGATTTGTGTCTTAAGGTGTTATTCTAGTACGAACTCTATGATAGATTGAACAGAAAGAATATCTTCATGTTATTTTACTACGGACTCTTGAATAGATCGATCAGAAAAAATAACTTTGAGGTGGTTCCGTACCCTACAATAATCTCTTCATTTGTTCTCCGCTATTAGTGACTTTGGAGTGACTCTTTGTTGCATGTTGAGGGATAGTTATATGATCCAATTATGTTATTATTGTTGAGAGAACTTGCACTAGCGAAAGTATGAACCCTGGGCCTTGTTTCAACACATTGCAATACCGTTTATGCTCACTTTTATCATTAGTTACCTTCTGTTTTTATATTTTCAAATTACAAAAACCTATATCTACCATCCATATTGCACTTATATCACCATCTCTTCGTCGAACTAGTGCACCTATACAATTTACCATCGTATTGGGTGTGTTGGGAACACAAGAGACTCTTTGTTATTTGGTTGCAGGGTTGCTTGAGAGAGACCATCTTCATCCTACGCCTCCCACGGATTGATAAACCTTAGGTCATCCACTCGAGGGAAATTTGCTACTGTCCTACAAACCTATGCACTTGGAGGCCCAACAACGTCTACAAGAAGAAGGTTGTGTAGTAGACATCATCAATCACTTCTCCTAGCATCATAACAACAATTCTTCTCATAAACTTTCTCATGATATAGTGGCAACCAATTCACATGTAAGGTTCAAACAATGAATTCTCTTGAAACTCAACAACCTATGTTCTTAGTCACCAAGCAATTGCAATTCAACTTATTCAATGGAGTTTAAGTAAGAGCTCCACATACTCAACCATTATATAGTCTTTTATGATTGCTAACACTCACCTTGTACACATGAGCAAAAAGTTCAACCGGACACATAGAAAGATAGGGGCTTATAATTTCGCCTCCAAACGTATTCACCTCAAGGGTATGCCTGATACGTCTGATGACCCACAAGTGTAGGGGATCTATCGTAGCCTTTTTGATAAGTAAGAGTGTCGAACCCAACGAGGAGCAGAAGGAAATGATAAGCGGTTTGCAGCAAGGTATTTCTGCAAGCACTGAAATTATCGGTAACAGATAGTTTTGTGATAAGACAATTGTAACGAGCAACAAGTAATAAAAGTAAATAAGGTGTGGCAAGATGGCCCAATCCTTTTTGTAGCAAAGGACAAGCCTTGACAAACTCTTATATGAAGGAAAACGCTCCCGAGGACACATGGGAATTATCGTCAAGCTAGTTTTCATCACGTTCATATGATTCACGTTCGGTACTTTGATAATTTGATATGTGGGTGGACCGGTGCTTGGGTGATGTCCTTACTTGGACAAGCTTCCCACTTATTATTAACCCCCTATTGCAAGCATCCGCAACTACAACAGAAGTATTAAGGTAAACCTAACCATAGCATGAAACATATGGATCCAAATCAGCCCCTTACGAAGCAACGCATAAACTAGGGTTTATGCTTTTGTCACTCTAGAAACCCATCATCTACTTATTAATTCCCAATGCCTCCCTCTAGGCCCAAACAATGGTGAAGTGTCATGTAGTCGACGTTCACATGAAACCACTAGAGGGATGACAACATACATCTCATCAAAATATCGAACGAATACCAAATTCACATGACTACTAATAGCAAGACTTCTCCCATGTCCTCAGGAACAAACGTAACTACTCACAAAGCATATTCATGTTCATAATCAGAGGGTATTAATATGCATAATGGATCTGAACATATGACATTCCACCAAGTAAACCAACTAGCAACAACTACAAGGAGTAATCAACACTACTAGCAACCCACAGTACCAATCTGAGGTTTGGATACAAAGATTGGATACAAGAGATGAACTAGGGTTTTAGATGAGATGGTGCTGGTAAGATGTTGATGGAGATTGACCCCCTCCCGATGAGAGGATCGTTGGTGATGACGATGGTGATGATTTCCCCCTCCCGGAGGGAAGTTTCCCCGGCAGAACAGCTCCGCCGAGCCCTAGATTGGTTCCTCCAAGGTTCCGCCTCGTGGCGGCGGAGTTTCGTTCCCGTAAAGCTTTTTATGATTTTTTTTCCTCGACGAAAGACCCATATAGCAGAAGATGGGCATCGGAGGGCCACCAGGGAGCCCATGAGGCAAGGGCGCGCCCCCACCCTCTGGCTGGTGGGTGGCCCCCCTCTGGTACTTCTTGCGTGCTCAGTATTTTTTATATATTCTGAAAAGTGTCCGTGGAGTTTCAGGACTTTTGGAGATGTGCAGAATAGGTCTCTAATATTTGCTCCTTTTCCAGCCCAGAATTCCAGCTGCGGCATTCCCCCTCTTCATGTAAACCTTGTAAAATAAGAGAGAATAGGCATAAGTATTGTGACATAATGTATAATAAAACCCATAATGCAATAAATATCGATATAAAAGCATGATGCAAAATGGACGTATCAACTCCCCCAAGCTTAGACCTCGCTTGTCCTCAAGCGAAAGCCGAAATCGAAAAATATGTCCACATGTTTAGAGATAGAGGTGTCGATAAAAATAAAATACAGACATGAGGGCATCATGATCATTCTTAGAACAACAATATATATATATATATATATATATATTGTCATATGATCTCTTATGCTAAAGTAACAATTCAATCACAATTTCAAGTATGAATCATAAACTTCATTGAGAACCAACAAACTCTAATCTCAGTCATTGAGGCAATTGCAATTTATCATAACATAGGAAAGAGTCAATATAAGAGCTTTTCAGCAAGTCCACATACTCAACCATCTTTTAGTCTTTCACAATTGCTAACACTCATGCAATATTTATGGGTATGAAGTTTTAATCGGACACAGAGAAAGATAGGGGCTTATAGTTTTGCCTCCCAACGTTTTACCTCAAGGGTAATGTCAACAATAATAGTTCATGAAGACTCACATCCAATTAGCTATATATATCAGGATCTTTCCAACACATTGTGCTTGCCAAAGGATAAAATGTAAAAAGGAAAGGTGAAGATCACCATGACTCTTATGTAAGGTAGAAGATAAAAGTAAAAGATAGGCCCTTCGCAGAGGGAAGCAGAGGTTGTCATGCGCTTTTATGGTTGGATGCACAAAATCTTAATGCAAAAGAACGTCACTTTATATTGCCACTTGTGATATGGACCTTTATTATGCAGTCCGTCGCTTTTATTTCTTCCACATCACAAGATCGTATAAAGCTTATTTTCTCCACACTAATAAGTCATACATATTTAGAGAGCAATTTTTATTGCTTGCACAGATGACAACTTACTTGAAGGATCTTACTCAATCCATAGGTAGATATGGTGGACTCTCATGGCAAAACTGGGTTTAAGGAGATTTGGAAGCACAAGTAGTATCTCTACTTGGTGCAAAGAATTTGGCTAGCATGAGAGGGAAAGGCAAGCTCAACATGTTGGATGATCCATGACAATATAATTTATCTCAGATGTAAGAAAACATAACCCATTACGTTGTCTTCCTTGTCCAACATCAACTCTTTAGCATGTCATATTTTAATGAGTGCTCACAATCATAAAAGATGTCCAAGATAGTATATTTATATGTGAAAACCTCTCTTTCTTTATTACTTCCTATTAATTGCAACGATGACCAAAACTATGTTTGTCAACTCTCAACAACTTTTATTCATCATACTCTTTATATGTGAGCTCATTACTCTCCATAAGATCCATATGATCTCTTTGTTTCTTTTTATTCTTCTCTTTTTATTTTATATTCCCTCAAGATCATAGCAAAATAATCAAGCCCTTGACTCAACACTAATCTTTATTATATATAGCTCACGGACTCGATTACATAGAAGGATCATAAAGCAAAACTTTATTCTACTAGATCAAGATATTATCAAAAGGATCGAACTAAGAAAAACGGTAAAGATAAAAGTGATGGTGATACGATACCGGGGCACTCCCCCAAGCTTGGCAGTTGCCAAGGGGAGTGCCCATACCAGATACTCAGTTCTTCTTTGTTGGTGAAGAAGGTGGAGTTGTTGATGATGTAGGCTTGTCGTCCCTCTTCCAAGGCATAGGCTCACCATCATAGAAGGATGATCGAGTCTCCTGAATCCTCAAATCTGCAGCCAAACTCATCCTCTTGAATCTATATTCATACTCACAGTTTTGATTTTGCAGGTCATAGATCTGGGCTTGGAGGTGCTCGATTTTCTCATGAAGCTTGAAGATGGCCTCCCCAATGTCCTTGACGTCCAGCTTGTGGTTGTTGGTGAACTCCGTGATCATAATGTGATTGGAGTCGAGTCCACGCTCCACCATCTCCTGACACTTGAAAACTTGTTGCTCCAATGCCTCGAGCCTTGCCTCCGTGCTTCCGGTCCTCCTTGGTCCCTCAACATCGCGGATGTGCAACAACCCCTCACGCATCTCAATGGTTTGAGGGTGTTGCAGCACCTCCGCGAGGTAGGGGTTGATGACCTTCTCGAAGAACTTGTCCTTGGGGGCACTTGAAGACGACGATGACGACCTAGATCTGTCAGAAAAACAGCTCGAAACAAAGACAAGAGATATTTGCGTGATACGGTGGTCAAAACCTTCGGGAGATTATATAATGAATTTTTACCGACCAAAAGAAGTATCGTGCAAGAAAACGGAGTCCGGAGAGCGCACACGAGGTGCCCACGAGGCAGGGGGCGCGCCCAGGGGGTAGGGCGCACCTCCCACCCTCGTGGAAGCCTCGTGTCCTTCCCGGACTGCTTCTTATTTTCCTATTTTCTTAAATATTCCAAAACGAAAAATTGCCATTAGAACTGTTTTGGAGTCGGTTTACTTACCGTACCACGTACCTATTCCTTTTCGGAGTCTGAAATGTTCCGGAAAGTGTCCCTTATGTATTCCTCCGGGGTTACGGTTTCAATAATATTAGTTTCAACATTTATGGGATTACCTGAGATATAATGTTTGATTCTTTGACCGTTCACCACCTTCGGATTTGTGCCTTCGAAGTTGTTGATTTTTATGGCACCGGAACGATAGACCTCCTCGATAACGTAAGGACCTTCCCATTTAGAGAGAAGTTTCTGCAAAAAATCTTAAACGAGAGTTGTATAGCAATACATAATCACCTACATTAAACTCACGCTTTTGTATCCTTTTGTCATGCCATCTTTTAACTTTTTCTTTAAACAGTTTGGCATTCTCATAGGCCTGGGTTCTCCATTCATCAAGTGAGCTAATGTCAAATAACCTCTTCTCACCGGCAAGTTTGAAATCATAATTGAGCTCTTTAATGGCCCAATATGCCTTATGTTCTAGTTCAAGAGGTAAGTGACATGCTTTGCCATAAACCATTTTATACGGAGACATACCCATAGGATTTTTATATGCAGTTCTATAAGCCCATAATGCATCATCAAGTTTCTTGGACCAATTCTTTCTAGATCTATTAACAGTCTTTTGCAAAATTAATTTGAGCTCTCTATTACTTAATTCTACTTGACCACTAGACTGTGGGTGATAAGGAGATGCAATTCTATGATTAACATCATACTTAGCAAGCATTTTATGAAAGGCACCATGAATAAAATGTGAACCACCATCAGTCATTAAATATCTAGGGACTCCAAACCTCGGAAAAATAACTTCTTTAAGCATCTTAATAGAGGTGTTATGATCAGCACTACTAGTTGGAATAGCTTCTACCCACTTAGTAACGTAATCAACAACAACTAAAATATGTGTATACCCATTAGAGGAAGGAAAGGTCCCATATAATCAAAGCCCCAAACATCAAATGGTTCAATAACAAGTGAATAATTCATAGGCATTTCTTGACGTCTACTAATATTACCAATTCTTTGACATTCATCACAAGATAAGACAAACTTACGGGCATCCTTGAAGAGAGTAGGCCAATAAAAACCAGATTGCAATACCTTATGTGCAGTTCTATCTCCAGCATGGTGTCCTCCATAAGCTTCGGAGTGACACTTGCATAGGATCTGTTCCTGTTCATGCTCAGGTACACAACGTCTAATAACACCATCTACTCCTTCTTTATAAAGATGTGGGTCATCCCAAAAGTAATGTCTAAATCATAGAAGAACTTTTTCTTTTGCTGGTATGTGAAACTAGGTGGTATGAATTTAGCAACAATGTAATTAGCATAATCAGCATACCATGGAGCAGTACGAGAAGCATTTATGACATTTAATTGTTCATCAGGAAAGCTATCATCAATAGGTAGTGGGTCATCAAGAACATTTTCTCTAACCTAGACAAGTTGTCTGCAACGGGGTTCTCAGCTCCCTTTCTATCAATAATATGCAAATCAAATTCTTGTAGCAAGAGAACCCATCTAATAAGTCTAGGTTTAGCATCTTTCTTTTCCATAAGATATTTAATAGCAGCATGATCAGTGTGAATCGTTACTTTAGAATCAACAATATAAGGTCTGAACTTATCACAAGCAAATACAACTACTAAAAATTATTTTTCAGTAGTAGCATAATTTCTTTGGGCACTGGTCTAGGGTTTACTAGCATATTGATCACATTCAGCTTCTATTCAACTCTTTCCCTAGAACAGCACCTACAGCATAATCTAGCATCACACATAATTTCAAAGGGTAAATTCCAATCAGGTGCTGGACAATAGGTGCAGAATCAATGCTTTCTTAAGTATTTCAAATGCTTCTACACAATCATCATCAAAGACAAAAGGAATATCTTTTTGTAATAGATTAATCAGAGGCGAGAAATTTTTAGGAAGTCCTTAATGAACCTCCTATAAAAACCGGCGTCGTCGAGGAAGCTTCTTATACCTTTAATGTCCTTGGGACATGGCATCTTTTCAACAGCATCAACTTTAGCTTTATCAACTTCAATGCCTCTTTCAGAAATTTTATGCCCCAAGACAATACCTTCATTAACCATAAAGTGGCATTTCTCCCAATTCAGAACAAGATTAGTTTCTTCACATCTCTGCAAAACTCAATCAAGGTTGCTCAAGCAATCATCAAAAGAGGATCCATAAACGGAGAAATTGTCCATGAAAACCTCCCAATCTTTTCACAAAAGTCAGAGAATATAGCCATCATGCATCTTTGAAAGGGTAGCAGGTGCATTACATAAACCAAAAGGCATACGTCTATAAGCAAAAGTACCGAAAGGGCAAGTAAAAGTGGTCTTTGCTTGATCATCAGCTGACACAGGTATTTGAGAGAAGCCAGAGTAACCATCTAGAAAGCAAAAATGTGTATGTTAGATAATCTTTCTAGCATTTGATCAATAGCAAAGGTAATTGATCTTTTTAGCTTTATTTAATTTGCGGAAATCAATTACCATCCTATAACCTGTAATAATTCTTTGCGGAATCAATTCATCTTTATCATTAGGAACCAACAGTGATACCTCCCTTCTTAGGGACACAATGGACCGGACTTACCCACTGACTATCAGCAACGGGATAAATTATACCTGCCTCAAGGAGCTTTTAGTATTTCCTTTCTTACCACTTCTTTCATCTTAGGATTCAGCCGTCGTTGGTGATCAATAACTGGTTTGGCGTCTTCTCCTAAGTTTATTTTGTGTTGACATAGAGTGGGACTAATGCCCTTAAGATCATCAAGAGTATATCCAATAGCAGCACGGTGCTTCTTCAGAATTTTCAATAATTTCTTTCTTTCATCTCTGGAAAGGTTAGCACTAATAATACAGATATATCTTCTTTTCATCAAGATAACCATATTTAAGAGTATCAGGTAATGGTTTAAGCTCAAACACGGGATCACCCTTGGATGGGAGGAGGATCCCCTAGGATTTCAACAGCAAGTTGTGTTTCGAATAGGTCCTTGTTTAAAGAATACTTCATCTATTTCCCTTCTTTCATTCATAAACATATCATTCTCATGTCTAGCAAATATTGTTCTAAAGGATCATTAGGAGGCATAGCAATAGAAGCAAAACCAATAATTTCATCTTTACTAGGCAATTCCTCATCACGGGGTTGTCTACGAAATTTAGAGAAGTTAAA
This sequence comes from Triticum urartu, assembly GCF_003073215.2. Classification (NCBI taxonomy): domain Eukaryota; kingdom Viridiplantae; phylum Streptophyta; class Magnoliopsida; order Poales; family Poaceae; genus Triticum; species Triticum urartu. Next base: position 364,793,483 of record NC_053023.1, read on the forward strand.
CTCATGAGACATATCACCCAAACCAATAGTAACAACATCCTTTTCGCAGTCTATCTTAGCATTAACAGTATTTAAGAAGGGTCTACCAAATATAATGGGACAAAAGCTATCTTGTGGGGAACCAAGAACAAGAAAATCAGCAGGATATTTAACTTCCCACACAAGACTTCAACATCTCTAACAATCCCAATTGGTGAAATAGTATCTCTATTAGCAAGCTTAATGGTAACATCGATATCTTCTATCTCAGCTGGTGCAATATCATGCATAATTTCTTTGTATAAGGAAATAGGTATTGCACTAGCACTAGCACCCATATCACACAAGCCATGATAACAATGATCTCCTATTTTAACAGAAATAACAGGCATGCCTACCACAGGTCTATGTTTATCTTTAGCACCAGGTTTAGCAATTCTAGCAGTCTCATCACAAAAGTAAATAACATGCCCATCAATATTATCAGCCAAGAGATCTTTAACAATAGCAATATTAGGTTCAACTTTAACTTGCTCAGGGGGTGCATAAGTTCTAATATTACTTTTATGAACCACAGTTGAAGCTTTAGCATGATCCTTTATTCTAACAGGGAAAGGTGGTTTCTCAACATAAGCAGTAGGAACAAATAGGATCATTATAAGTGATAGTCTTTTCTTCAACTTTAATAGGTGCAACTACTTTTACTTCAATGGGAGGATTATATTTAAACCACTTCTCCTTAGGGAGATCAGACATATGAGTAGCAAAGGATTCACAGAAAGAAGCTACTATCTCAGAGTCAAGTCCATATTTAGTGCTAAATTTACGGAAAACATCGGTATCCATAAAAGATTTAACACAATCAAACTTAGGTGTTATACCTGACTCCTTACCTTCGTCGAGATCCCAATCTTCAGAGTTGCATTTAATTCTCTCCAATAAATTCCATTTGAATTCAATAGTCTTCATCATAAAGGAACCAGTACAAGAAGTATCGAGCATGGAGCGATTGTTGTCAGAAAGCCGAGCATAAAATTTTGAATAATCATTTCTCTTGAGAGCTCATGATTGGGGCATGAATATAACATTGACTTAAGCCTCCCCCAAGCTTGAGCGATGCTTTCTCCTTCGCGAGGCCAAAAATTATATATATATATATATATATATATATATAATATGCTTTATCCTTCGCGAGGCCAAAAATTATATATATATATATATATATATATATATATAATTACGATCACGATGAACAAGATGCATAGGATAAAACTTCTGATGAAATTCCAATTTCAATCGCTTATAGTCCCATGATCCCATATAATCACATAGCCTATACCATGTCAATGCATCTCCCTTCAAAGATAAAGGGAAGACCTTCTTCTTGATAACATCATCGGGCATACCTGCAAGCTTAAATAATCCACAAACTTCATCCACATAGATTAAGTGTAAATCAGGATGCAATGTTCCATCTCCCGCAAAAGGATTAGCTAGCAGTTTCTCTATCATACCCAAAGGAATTTCAAAGTAAACATTTTCAGTAGGTTCAGTAGGTTGAGGGGTAACTAATTGTGGTTCCGGACAAGGTGAAGATACCCCGAACAAACCCCTCAAAGGATTATATTCCATAGTAACAAGTGACAGTAAATTTCAGCACACTATATAAATTTTTCCTTACTGAATTCCACCTACCAAAGGCGCTTCACTCCCAGGCAACGGCGCCAAGAAAGAGTCTTGATGACCCACAAGTGTAGGGGATCTATCTTAGCCTTTTCGATAAGTAAGAGTGTCGAACCCAACAAGGAAGAGAAGGAAATGATAAGCGATTTTCAGCAAGGTATTCTCTGCAGGCACTGAAATTATCGGTAACAGATAGTTTTGTGATAAGATAAATTGTAACGAGCAACAAAGTAATAAAAGTAAATAAGGTGCAGCAAGATGGCCCAATCCTTTTTGTAGCAAAGGACAAGCCTGGACAAACTCTTATATGAAGGAAAGCGCTCCCGAGGACACATGGGAATTATCGTCAAGCTAGTTTTCATCACGTTCATATGATTCGCGTTCGGTACTTTGATAATTTGATATGTGGGTGGACCGGTGCTTGGGTACTGTCCTTACTTGGACAAGCATCCCACTTATGATTAACCCCTTGCAAGCATCCGCAACTACAACAGAAGTATTAAGGTAAACCTAACCATAGCATGAAACATATGGATCCAAATCAGCCCCTTACGAAGCAACGCATAAACTAGGGTTTAAGCTTCTGTCACTCTAGCAACCCATCATCTACTTATTACTTCCCAATGCCTCCCTCTAGGCCCAAACAATGGTGAAGTGTCATGTAGTCGACGTTCACATGACACCACTAGAGGGAATGACAACATACATCTCATCAAAATATCGAACGAATACCAAATTCACATGACTACTAATAGCAAGACTTCTCCCATGTCCTCAGGAACAAATGTAACTACTCACAAAGCATATTCATGTTCATAATCAGAGGGGTATTAATATGCATAATGGATCTGAACATATGATCTTCCACCAAGTAAACCAACTAGCATCAACTACAAGGAGTAATCAACACTACTAGCAACCCACAGGTACCAATCTGAGGTTTGGATACAAAGATTGGATACAAGAGATGAACTAGGGTTTGAGATGAGATGGTGCTGGTGAAGATGTTGATGGAGATTGACCCCCTCCCGATGAGAGGATCGTTGGTGATGACGATGGTGATGATTTCCCCCTCTCGAAGGGAAGTTTCCCCGGCAGAACAGCTCCACCGGAGCCCTAGATTGGTTCCTCCAAGGTTCCGCCTCGTGGTGACGGAGTTTCCTCCCGTAAGCTTGCTTATGATTTTTTCTCGGACGAAAGACCTTATATATCAGAAGATGGGCATCGGAGGGCCACCAGGGAGCCCACGAGGCAGGGGCGCGCCCAGGGGGTAGGGCGCGCCCCCACCCTCGTGGCTGGTGGGTGGCCCCCCTCTGGTACTTCTTGCACTCAGTATTTTTTATATATTCTGAAAAGTGCTCCCATGGAGTTTCAGGACTTTTGGAGATGTGCAGAATAGGTATCTAATATTTGCTCCTTTTCCAGCCTAGAATTCCAGCCGCCGGCATTCCCCCTCTTCATGTAAACCTTGTAAAAAAAGAGAGAATAGGCATATGTATTGTGAAATAATGTGTAATAACAACCCATAATGCAATAAATATCGATATAAAATCATGATGCAAAATGGACGTTATGCCTATTCTCTCTTATTTTACAAGGTTTACATGAAAAGGGGGAATGCCGGCAGCTGGAATTCTGGGCTAGAAAAGAAGCAAATATTAGAGAGCTATTCTGCACAACTCCAAAAGTCCTAAAACTCTAGAAAGTCTGTTTTGGAATATATTAAAAATATTGGACGAAGAAAGCACCAGAGGGGGGCCACCTACTGTCCACGAGGGTGGAGGGCGTGCCCTACCCCTGGGCACGCCCCTTGCCTCCTGGGCCACCTGGAAGCCCCGTGATGCCCATCTTCTAGTATAAGGTGTCTTTTGCCCTGGAAAAAATCAGAAGGAAGCTTTCGGGATGAAGTGCCGTTGTCTCGAGGCGGAACCTTGGCGGAACCAATCTAGGGCTCTGGCGGAGCTGTTCTGCCGGGGAAACATCCCTCCGGGAGGGGGAAATCGTCACCATTGTCATCACCATCGTTCCTCTCATTGGGAGGGGGTCAATCTCCATCAACATCTTCACTAGCACCATCTCCTCTCAAACCCTAGTTCATCTCTTGTATCCGATCTTTGTCTCAAAACCTCAGATTGGTACCTGTTGGTTGCTAGTAGTGTTGATTACTCCTTGTAGTTGATGCTAGTTGGTTTATTCGGTGGAAGATTATATGTTCAGATCCTTTATGCACGTTAATACCCCTCTGATTATGAACATGAATATTATTTGTGAGTAGTTACGTTTGTTCCTGAGGACATGGGAGAAGTCTTGTTATAAGTAGTCATGTGAATTTGGTATTCGTTCGATATTTTGATGAGATGTATGTTGTCTTCCTCTAGTATTGTTATGTGAACGTCGACTACATGAAACTTCACCATTGTTTGGGCCTAGGGGAAGGCATTGGGAAGTAATAAGTAGATGATGGGTTGCTAGAGTGACAGAAGCTTAAACCCTAGTTTATGAGTTGCTTCCCAAGGGGCTGATTTGGATCCATATGTTTCATGCTATGGTTAGGTTTACCTTAATTCTTATTTCGTATTTGCGGATGCTTGCGAGGGGGGTTAATCATAAGTGGGATGCTTTTCCAAGGAAGGACAGTACCCAAGCACCGGTGCACCCACATATCAAATTATCAAAGTAACGAACGCGAATCATATGAGCATGATGAAAACTAGCTTGACGATAATTCCCATGTGTCCTCGGGAGCGCTTTCCTTTATATAAGAGTTTGTCCAGGCTTGTCCTTTGCTACAAAAAGGATTGGGCCACCTTGCCGCACCTTGTTTACTTTTGTTACTTGTTACCCGTTACGAATTACCTTATCACAAAACTATCTGTTACCGATAATTTCAGTGCTTGCAGAGAATACCTTACTGAAAACTGCTTGTCATTTCCTTCTGCTCCTCGTTGGGTTCGAAACTCTTACTTATCGAAAGGACTACGATAGATCCCCTATACTTGTGGGTCATCAATGTCAACAGTAATAACTCATGCTACCCATATTCAACTGGACATATGTTCCTAGATCTTTCCTCAGCACATGATGCTTGCCAAAAGAGAAAAATAAAAAGGAATAGAGAGAAAAACTTTGACTCTTTGCATAAAAGTAAATACATAAAAGTAAAAGATAGGCCCTTCGCAAAGGGAAGCAGAGGTTGACATGAGCTTATTTGTTTGTATGCTCGACCCCTTAGTGCAAAAGAACGTCACGTTATATTGCCCCTTATGATAGCAACCTTTATTATGCAGTCTGTCGCTTTTATTACTTTGCCATCACAAGTTCGTACAACGCTCAATTTTCTCTTACACTAAATGATCTCACACTTTTAGAAGCAATTTTTATTGCCTTATTGCACCGATGACAACTTATTTGAAGGATCTTGCTCAATCCTTAGGTAGGTATTGTGGACTCCTGAAAATAGGATTTGGGTTTAAGGGTTTTTGGATGCACAAGTAGTATCTCTACTTGGTGCGGAATTTTTGGCTAGCAAAGATGGGGGGCAAGCACCACATGTTGAAGGATCTATGACAATATAACTTCTATGTGAATATGAACAAACATAAACCATTACGTTGTCTTCCTTGTCCAACGTCAACAATTTTGGCATATAATATTTTGATGGGGGCTCACAATCACAAAAGATTTCCATGATAGTGTATTTATATGTGAAAGTTCTCTTCCTTATACTAATTATTCGTGAATTGCTTGTATGACCAATATTTTGATTGTCAAGCCTCAAAAGATTTCACTTTCTAAACTCAATGTGAAGCTACGACCAGGCATGATATGATTTCAACTTCATGACATTCAATTTATTCAACAATGTACTCATAGGATATAAGTGAAGCACAAGAGTAAATGACATAGAAAAGAGCTTCGTTGACGGGATGTGAATGCCGCTTACATAGCCTCTCTAGCAACTATTTGAGGACTCTATTTCGTTTAAAAACTTTCAGATCTAAGTAACTTATTAAAATAGCAAGCAAAAAAATGACAATCCAAGGATAGCACACATCATGTGAAGAAGCAAAAACTTAGGCTCAATCGATACTAACCGATAATTGTTGAAGAAGAAAGGTGGGATGCCTACCGGGGCATCCCCAAGCTTAGATGCTTGAGACCTCTTGAAATATTATATTGGGGTGCCTTGGGCATCCCCAAGCTTGAGCTTTTGTGTGTCCTTAATTCCTCTCATATCACGGTTTTCCTAAATCACGAAAGCTTCATCCACACAAAACTCAACAAGAACTCGTGAGATAAGTTAGTATAAACCAGTGCAAAAACCTTATCATTCTCTACTGTAGAAAATCATTAAAATTACTATTCAACATTGCACACTAAATGCCTCTGCATATTTAATACTCCTATCTACAAATAGAATCATTAAACAAGCAAACATATGCAAACAATGCAAACATAATAGCAATCTGCCAAAACAGTATAGTTTGTAAAGAATGCAAGAGTATCAATACTTATTCAAATCCAAACATTATGAAAATTTACCACACTGTATAAAATTTATCAGATCTAATTTTTCAAAAACTTTCAACATTTTATCACATTCTGACTTTTCTAGGGAATTTTTGCAACAACGGTAAACTTTTTGTTTTCAAACAGCAGCATGTATACTTGCAAAATAGCATGACAAAGGCTATCATTGCCACTTTTACTAAAATAAAAGATGCAAAACATTATTATAAATGACATCAAGCAACTAACAAAATAAATTGATGCTCTAAGAAAAACACATATCATGTGACGAATGAAAACATAGCTCCAAGTGAGGTTACCGATAATGTTGGGGACGAAAGAGGGGATGCCTTCCGCGGCATCCCCAAGCTTAGTTGCTTGGATATTCCTTGAATATTTCCTTGGGGGTGCCTTGGGAATCCCCAAGATTAGGTTCTTGTCACTCCTTATTCTCCTCATATCGATATCTCACCCAAAACTTGAAAACTTCAATCACACAAAACTTAACGGAACTTCGTGAGATAGGTTAGTACGATAAAGAGCAAACTATTCCACTTTTAGTACTGCCAAATACAAGATTCATAATTGTTCTCACACAATTCCTACTATAGCATATCATTTTCACAATTTATATTGAGCAATATAAGCCATGGAAACTAGAAAACAAGCAAACTATGCGTTGAAAACAGAATCTGTCAAAAACACAACAGTCTGTAGTAATCTGTACTCAAAACCATACTTCTGCTACTCCAAATTTTCTGAAAAATTAGGACAACATGAGAAAGTTTTCTATAGATTTTCAGCAAAAAGAATCGTCATTTTATCACGCTTTTGTTAAAAATGAGAATTGTTTTCCCGAGCGCAAAAGTTTCTGTTTTTCAGCAAGATCAAACCAACTATCACCGTAGGCCATCCCAAAGGTCTTACTTGGCACTTTATTGAAACAAAAGCAATAAAACATGATTACTACAGTTGCCTAATCATGTGAACACACAAAAAAGTAGGTAAAAGTGTTGGGTTGTCTCCCAACAAGCGTTTTTCTTTAATGCCTTTTAGCTAGGCATGATGATTTCGATGATGCTCGCATAAAAGATAAGAATTGAAACATAATAAGAGCATCATGAAACACATGGCAAGCACATTTAAGCCTAACCCACTTCCTATGCATAGGGATTTTGTGAGCAAATAACTTTTGGGAGCAAGAATCAACTAGCATAGGAAGGCAAAACAAGTGCAAAACAATCAACACATAGAGAAGAAATTTGATATTATTGAGATTTGTAAGAGCATAAGTTCCTTCCTCATAATAATTTTCAGAAACATCATGAATGGATTCAACAGTATAACTATCACATATAACACTCTTTTCATGATGCACAAGCATAGAAGATTTATCACTCTTTATGGCATAGATGTCATCATAGATAGCAACTTCATTGTCATAGTCAACTGAAACCTCTTCCAAAATAGTGGATGTATCACTAAATAAAGTCATGACCTCTCCAAATCCACTTTAATAAATATTGTAATAAGATTCAACACCCTCCAAAATAGTGGGATCACTACTACCTAGAGTTGACACTCTTCCAAACCCACTTTCATCAATGTACCCATCATAAACAGGAGGCATGCCATCATCATAATAAATTTTCTTATCGAAAGTACAAGGAATCAAAGGATTATATTCATTAAGCAAAGCATCCCCAAGCTTAGGACAAGCATTATTTCCAGCAAATAAATCTTCAAACATATCATACTCATCAAACATAGCATCCCCAAGCTTGTGGTTTTGCATATCATCACAATCATTCTTATCAATAGCATGAATGTCACCAATAGTATAGCAAACATTATTATCATATTATTCCAAGCAAGTGCCAAAAAGATTTCCAAGATTATAAGAAGTATCATTATCTTCCCAATCATAATCATCACAACAAGCAATAGGCATAACAAAATCATCATCAAGTTCGTCGTCTTCCACAATAATTTTTGATTCATTTTCATGGGGCACAACAATAATAGGAGCAACATTATTTGGGAGAGATACCTTTTACCTCTATACTTTCTTCTTTTCTTATTCTTCACCACATCATGTGTGGGTTCAATTAATTTTTTCGAGCTCCTTGTTGACGAGATTGATTGGATAGGAAGTTCCTCCTCATTACCTGATTCATCATAATAAACACTAGGAGGGTATTGGGAAATATTTTCCCTTTCATTAGTACTCTCTTAATATTCCATTTGTTTTCTTGTCTTTAGGTAGTTGGCAATATAAGGATTCTCAATGCAATTTACCGCACAAAACATATAAATTTCCTCTAGATCAAATTCTAGAAATCTCTTGGGATTTGGAAAAACATTAGTTATATGTTTCATTTCTTCATACCCCAAAATAAGACTAAGCTCTTTATGATGCTAAAGGGTAATTAAGTTATCACAATTTTTGGACATGATTTGATCATGAAAGAATTTGCATTGGAGATTTAAATGACCATGTTCATTGCAAAGTTCACAAGGATGGCAAAAAAAACTTACATCTTTCAGCACAATCATCTAGCCTCTCTTGCAACCTTTTTGTTTCTAAATACTTATGCTTCTTACAAAATCTATCTTCCCTTTTTGGTGTGCAAAGGCACTCCCAATTCACTCCGCAAAAAGTGAAATGCTTATAAGAAACATTTTTGTCATGACTTGTGCAATCATCATTAGCATTTTGGATATTCAAAGAATTTATACTAACAACATTGCAAGCATGCTCATCATTCAAATATTGTGCCAGCCATTTTATTGACTTCTTCTTCTAACAATTGAGCACAATTTTCTGAACCATCATTTTCAAGAAAGATATTATAGAGATGACAAATAATATGATGCAACCTCAATTCCATTTTTATGTAGTTTTCTTTTATAAACCAAACTAGTGATAAAACAAGAAACTAAAAGTTTCAATTGCAAGATCTAAAGATATACCTTCAAGCACTCACCTCCCCGGCAACGGCGCCAGAAAAGAGCTTGATGTCTACTACGCAACTTTATTCTTGTAGACACGTGTTGGACCTCCAAGCGCAGAGTTTTGTAGGACAATAGCAATTTTCCCTCAAGTGGATGACCTAAGGTTTATCAATCCGTGAGAGGTGTAGGATGAAGATGGTCTCTCTCAAACGACCCTACAACCAAATACAAGAAATCTCTTGTGTCCCCAACACACCTAATACAATGGCAAATTGTATAGGTGCACTAGTTCGGCGAAGAGATGGTGATAGAAGTACGGATGGTAGAAATATATTTTTATAATCTGAATAATTAAAAATAGCAAGGTAGCAAATAGTAAACGAGCACAAAAACGGTATTGCAATGCTTAAAAACAAGGCCTAGGGTCTGTACTTTCGCTAGTGCAATCTCTCAACAATGCTAACATAGTTGGATCATATGATTATCCCTCAAAGTGTAACGAAGAATCACTCCCGAGTTCCTATTAGCGGAGAACAAAAGATAGGAATTGTTTGTAGGGTACTAAACCACCTCAAAGCTATTCTTTCCGTTCGATCTATTCAAGAGTTTGTACTAAAATAATGCAAAGCTATTTTTTCCGTTCGATCTATCCTAGAGTTCGTACTAGAATAGCACCAAAGCATATTCATATTCATAATACTCAATCCACACAAAGAACTATAAATAGTGCCCTAAGATTTCTATCGGAGAAACAAGGGCAAGAACATGCATCAACCCCTATGCATAGATTACCCCAATGTCACCGCAGGAATCCGCAAGTTGAGTGACAAAAACATATATCAAGTGAATCAATACGATACCCCATTGTCATCACGAGTATTCAATTGCAAGACATATATCAAGTGTTCTGAAATCCATAAAAGTATTCAATCCGATAACCACGAAATCTCAAAGGGAAAAACTCAATTCATCACAACAAGATAGAGAGGGGAAACCACCATATGATCCGACTATATTAACAAATCCTGCGATACATCAAGATCATGACATCTCAAGAACACGAGAGAGAGAGAGAGAGAGAGAGAGATTAAACACATAGCTACTCGTACAAACCCTCATCCCCGAGGGTGGACTACTCCCTCCTCATCGTGGTGGCCCACGGGATGATGAAGATTGCCACCGGAGATGATTCCCCCCTCTGGCAGGGTGCCAAAATGGGTCTAGATTGGTTTTCGATGGCTACGGAGCCCTGCGGCGGCGGAACTTCTGATCTAGGTTAACCCCGATGGGTTTCAGAATATTTGGGAATTTATAGTCCAAAGAAGGGGTACGGGAGGCCACCGAGGTGGGCACAACCCACCTGGGCACGCCAGGGGGCCCTGGCGCGCCCTCGTGGGTTGTGCCCCCCTCGCCCCCCCCCCCCCCCCCCCCCCCCAGGTGCTGCTTTGGCCCATCGGGAGTCTTCTGGCCCATAAAAAATCCACAAAAAAGTTCTGCGGTGTTTGGACTCCGTTTGATATTGATTTTCTGCGATGTAAAAAACAAGCAAAAAACAACAACTGGCACTGGGCACTGGGTCAATAGGTTAGTCCCAGAAAATGATATAAAGTTGCTATAAAATGATTGTAAAACACCCAATAATGATAAAATAACATCATGAATACTTCATAAATTATAGATACGTTGGAGACGTATCATGTTCCAGGTGGCATGAGTTGTGAAACTATTCGACATTGTTTCACCTGAAGGCCAAACTCGTAACTCAAATATTTCATCTCCACGATTAGATCGTAGAAACTTTATTTTCTTGTTACGATGATTCTCCACTTCACTCTGAAATTCTTTGAACTTTTCAAATGTTCCAGACTTGTGTTTCATTAAGTAGATATACTCATATCTGCTCAAATCATCTGTGAAGGTCGGAAAATAACGATACCCGCCGCGAGCCTCAACACTCATTGGATCGCATACATCAATATGTATTATTTCTAATAAGTCCATTGCTCGCTCCATTGTCCCGGAGAACGGAGTCTTAGTCATCTTGCCCATGGGGCATGGTTCGCAAGCATCAAGTGATTCCAAAAACCCATCAGCATGGAGTTTCTTCATGTGCTTTACACCAATATGACCTAAACATCAGTGCCACTAGTATTTTGCACTATCATTATCAAATTTGCATCTTTTGGCGTCAATATCATGAATATATGTACCACTACGATCGAGATTCAATAAACCATTCACCTTGGGTGTATGACCACAGAAGGTTTTATTCATGTAAACAGAATAGCAATTATTCTTTGACTTAAATGAATAACCGTATTGCAATAAATATGATCCAATCATATTATGCTCAATGCAAACACCAAATAACATTTATTTTAGGTTCAACACTAATCCCAAAGGTAAAGGGAGTGTGCGATGGTGATCTTATCTACCTTGGAATCACTTTCAACACACATCGTCACCTTGCTCTCAACTAGTCTCTGTTCATTTTATAACTCATGTTTCAAGTTACTAATCATAGCAACTGAACCAGTATCAAATACCCAAGGGCTACTATGAATACTAATAAAGTACACATCAATAACATGTATATCATATATACTTTTGTTCACTTTGCCATCCTTCTTATCCGCCAAGTATTTGGGACAGTTCCGCTTCCAGTGACCATTTTCTTTGTAGTAGAAGCACTCAGTTTCAGGCTTGGGTCTAGCTTTGGGCTTCTTCATGGGAGTGGCAACTTGCTTGTCATTCTTTCTGAAGTTCCCTTTCTTTCCCTTGCCCTTTTACTTGAACCTAGTGGTCTTGTCAACCATCAACACTTGATGCTTTTCTTGATTTCTACCTCCGCCGATTTCAGCATCGCGAAGAGCTCGGGAATCGTTTTCGTCATCCCTTGCATATTATAGTTCATCACGAAGTTCTAGTAGCTTGGTAATAGTGACTAGAGAACTCTGTCAATCACTATCTTGTCTAGAAGATTAACTCCCACTTGATTCAAGCGATTGCACTACCCATACATTCTGAGTACATGCTCACTGGCAGAGCCATTCTCCTCCATCTTGTAGGCAAAGTACTTGTCAGAGGTGTAACACCCCGGATATGATTTTCCCAATATGTAATCCAACTCTTGCCGTTTCCGGCGTTAAGTTATTTTATTTCCCCGGGTTTGGGTTTTTGTCTCCGTGTGTTGTTATCATTGTCATGCATCTCATATCATGTCATCATGTGCATTGCATTTGCATACGTGTTCGCCTCATGCATTCGAGCATTTTCCCCGTTGTCCGTTTTGCATTCCGGCGCTCCATTCTCCTCCGGTGGTCATTTCTACCTTTCTTTCGTGTGTGGGGTTTAAAAATTTCCGGATTGGACCGAGACTTGTCAAGCGGCCTTGGTTTACTACCGGTAGACCGCCTGTCAAGTTTCGTACCATTTGGACATCGTTTGATACTCCAACGGTTAACCGAGGGACCGAAAAGGCCTCGTGTGTGTTGCAGCCCAACACCCCTCCAATTTGGCCCAAAACCCACCAAAACCCTCTCCATCATCTAGAGCGTTCGATCATGATCACGCGGCTGAAAACCGCACCACATTTGGACTCTCCTAGCTCCTCCTATGCCTATTTAAAGACCCCCCCCCCCCCGAAATCTCGCCTTCTTCTTCCCCCGAAACCCTAGATCCGTTTCTCCGTGCGGACATTGTCGGACGCCGGACACTCCGCGCAGCCATCCGTGCGCACATCAGGCGACTCGCAGCGGGGGAGGCCAGAATCGGCCCCAACGGCTCTCCGTCGACCGCGCGTCGTCTCCCGGCGCCCTCGGCGGCACGTGCACATTGCCGGCATCACGGTCCTCATACAAACCGACTGCGGGCACCCGGTGATCGCCGCCCGGCTCTCTCGCATCAGCGCGCCCCGCGCCGATGAGCGGCGATCACCGCGGATCCGGGTCTCTCATCTCCGGCGACCACGGCAAGTCCGACCACCGCAACGTCCATTTCCGGCCAACCTCGGGTCTCGTGATGAATAGTGCCAGGATCCCGATATGGATCTAGATCGGTTGACTTTTTGCCCGAAACCCTAATTATATGCCCTGGTTCATCATGTCGTAACTTTGCATCCGTAGCTTCGTTTTGGGCATATAGCATATCAAATTGTTCGTCTCAGAGAGCACATCATTTCATCTCATTGCATCATTTTCATTTGAGTTCATCTTGATGCCCGAAATGCTGTTAGAAGAATGCTATTTGAGTTAATGGTCAGATCTGCTGTTCCAATTAGATATTTGTCATTTTTGCCATGATTATTGTGTGCATGTTATGCCCATGAGCTCTTCATGAGTTTTGTTATATGTTTTGCCATCTATCCATAGGTGCAACCCATGTATTTTTCTGATGTGTGTGGTGACTAGCACAAGCTTGCAAAGTGGTGCATTTGTTAATGCTGATTTCAGGGACTTAGCAATTCCACTAAGTACTTGACCTGTTTATTTCAATATGCCATTTGTTCATGTTGTTTCCTAGTGATCCGTGCCTCTTTTGAGGATGATCAGTAAGCATGTTTTGTTAATCTTGTAGTGATCTATCCATCCATGTCTTTGTTTGCAATTAGGGAGCACCCTAGCTTGAGTCAATCGAGCTCTACTTTTGTCATTTCGTGAATCTGGGCAGATTGTCTACTTGTTAGCGATTTTGCCGATGATGTTGTAGTTGATCCAGGCATGCTATGTTATTGTTCGTGCCATGTCTAGCTTGCATAGTGTGTATTCTTGATGGGTGCATGCTTAGATTGTCATGACATGCTCTGTAGTGAGTGCATCGAGCTCGTAAACATGTCTACTTGATATCTGTTTCAGCATGCTCCAGTTTTCACCAAGTCTGAGAACTGATTATGTTTTTGCCATGTTCACATGCTTGCAAATGTATTTTCTGATCCCTTTTGGCTCAAGGTCACTAAGGGACTTTTGTTAAGCTCTTTGAGTAGCTCCATGTCATGCTTTACTTTGCCATGTTCATGTCCTGTAGCATATAGTTTTCATGCTCCAAAGAGTGCTATCTGATCTGAGATTCCAGACAAGTGTTAATTTCACTAAGTCTGAAATCTGTTTACCAAATGCATTTTTGCCATGCTTGTTTGAACCTGTTAATGGATGAATTGGCCGTAGATCAGTGTTCCTCTTTTGTTAAGCATCATGAATGGATTCCTGCCATGTATTTTGTTGCCATGTTTGTGTGCTGTAGCATGTTCATCTTGTTGCATTTAGATGGCTACTTGCTGTAAATCGCAGAACGTGGTCATATTTGAATTGCTTGCCTTTTCCAAACCGTAACTCCGATTCCAGCGTTCTTTATATCGTTTTCAAGAGATTTCATCTCATCTTTCCAGTGGCACACTTGGATTTCCAAGTTGAGGCCAGGTTCTTTCATCTCTTGTCAAATCTTGCATATGCATCACATATCGCATCGCGCATAGTATACCATGTTTGCATCTTGTTGTTTGAGTTGTGCACGTGGTTGATTGCGTTTCTTTTGCTTGTTTGTCTTGTTTGGGTAGAGCCGGGAGACGAGTTCGCTAACGAGGAGCCCGTTGAGTTTGCTTTCGAGAATCCAGTCAACTCTGACAACGTTGTAGGCAAGATGATCATACCCTCGAAATCACTACTATCTTTGCTTTGCTAGATGCTCGCTCTTTTGCTATGCCTATGCTACGATGCCTACCACTTGCTTATCATGCCTCCCAAATTGCCATGTCAAACCTCTAACCCACCATGTCCTAGCAAACCGTTGATTGGCTATGTTACCGCTTTGCGCAGCCCCTCTTATAGCGTTGTTAGTTGCAGGTGAAGATTGGAGATCGTTCCTTGTTGGAACACTATTTACTTGTTGGGATATCATTATATTGCCATGTTATCTTAATGCATCTATATACTTGGTAAAGGGTGGAAGGCTCGGCCTCTCGCCTAGTGTTTTGTTCCACTCTTGCCGCCCTAGTTTCCGTCATATCGGTGTTATGTTCCCGGATTTTGCGTTCCTTACGCGGTTGGGTGATAATGGGAACCCCTTGATAGTTCGCCTTGAATAAAGCTTTTCCAGCAATGCCCAACCTTGGTTTTACCATTTGCCGCCTAGCCTCTTTTTCCCTTGGGTTTCCGGAGCCTGAGGGTCATCTTATTTTAACCCCCCCCCCCCCGGGCCAGTGCTCCTCTGAGTGTTGGTCCACCTCGTCAGCCGCCGGTGGCTACCAGGGGCAACTCTGGGCTGGCCTACCGGAAGTTTGGACAATCTGAGTGTGCCCTGAGAACGAGATATGTGCAGATCCTATCGGGATTTGTCAGCACATTCGGGCGGTGTTGCTAGATTTTTTTTTAACTTGTCGAAGTGTCTTGTAGAACCGGGATACCGAGTCTGATCGGAATGTCTCGGGAGAAGGTCTATTCCTTCGTTGACCGTGAGAGCTTGTCATGGGCTAAGTTGGGACTCCCCTGCAGGGATTGAACTTTCGAAAGCCGTGCCCGCGGTTATGGGCAGATGGGAATTTGTTAATGTCCGGTTGTAGATAACTTGAACCTTAACTTAATTAAAATGAATCAACTGTGTGAGTTACCGTGATGGTCTCTTCTCGGCGGAGTCCGGGAAGTGAACACGGTGTTGGAATAATGCTTGCCGCAGGTTGTTCTCTAGTTACTCGTTCGCGCTTTGCCTTCTCTTCTCGCTCTCTTCTGCGAATAGGTTAGCCACCATATATGCTAGTCGCTTGCTGCAGCTCCACATATTTTTTACCTTGCCTTTCCTATAAGCTTAAATAGTCTTGATCGCGAGGGTGCGAGATTGCTGAGTCCCTGTGGCTCACAGATTACTATTAAACCAGATGCAGGGCCAGACGACTCCGTTTCAGATGACGCGTTAGAGCTCAAGTGGGAGTTCGACGAGGACTCACGCCGTTACTATGTTTCTTTCCCTGATGATCTGTAGTGGTGCCCAGTCGGGGTGATCGGGACCGTGTCGCATGTTGGGTTGGTCTTTTATTTTGGCGCCGTAGTCAGGCCATGAGTGTTTGAATGATGTAATGCTATTTATGTACTTTGTGTGACGTGGCGAGTGTAAGCCAACTATGTTACTCATCCCCTTATTATGTATTACATTGGATGTTGTGATGATTGCCTAACTTGCGACATTGCTTTCAATGCGGTTATGCCTCTAAGTCGTGCCTCGACACGTAGGAGATATAGCCGCATCGAGGGCGTTACAAGAGGTCTCATACCTCTCGACTCGGGCATGAGTCTGAAATACCAATTTCAAATCTTGGAACATCTCATATGCTCCATGGCATTTCAAAACATTTTTTAAGTCCCAGTTCTAAGCCGTAAAGCACGGTGCACTAAAATATCAAGTAGTCATCATACCGAGATTGTCAAACGTTCATAATGTCTACATCTGCTCCTGCAATAGTTCTGTCACCTAGCGATGCATTAAGGACATAATTTTTCTGTGCAACAATGAGGATAATCCTCAGATCACGGACCCAGTCCGCATCATTGCTACTATCATCTTTCAACTTTGTTTTCTCTAGGAACATATCAAAATATAAAACAGTGAAGCTATACGCGAGCTATTGATCAACATAGATATTCTAATACCATCAGGACTAAGTTCATGATAAATTAATATTCAATTAATCATATTACTTAAGAACACCCACTTAAATAGACATCCCTCTAGTCATCTAAATGATCACATGAACCATATCAGCTAAACCATGTCCGATCATCACGTGAGATGGAGTAGTTTTCACTGGTGAACATCACTATGTTGATCATATCTACTATATGATTCACGTTCGACCTTTCGGTCTCAGTGTTCCGAGGCCATATCTGCATATGCTAGGCTCGTCAAGTTTAACTCGAGTATTCCGCGTGTGCAAAACTGGCTTGCACCCGTTGTATGTGAACGTAGAGCTTATCATACCCAATCATCACGTGGTGTCTCGGCACGACGAACTGTCACAATGGTGCATACTCAGGGAGAACATTTATACCTTGAAATTTTAGTGAGGGATCATCTCATAATGCTATAGTCGCACTAAGCAAAATAAGATGCATAAAAGATAAACATCACATGCAATCAAAATATGTGACATGATATCGCCATTATCATCTTGTGCCTTTGATCTCCATCTCCAAAGTACCGCCATGATCTCCATCATCACCGGAATGAAACCATGATCTCCATCATCTTGATCTCTATCAACATGTCGTCACATGGTCGTCTCGCCAACTATCGCGTTTGCAACTATTGCTATCGCATAGCGATAAAGTAAAGCAATTGTATGGCGCTTGCATCTTATGCAATAAAGAGACAACCATAAGGCTCCTGCCAGTTGCCAATAACTTTAACAAAACATGATCATCTTATACAACAATTTATATCTCATCACGTCTTGACCACATCACATCACAATATGCCCTGCAAAAACAAGTTAGACGTCCTCTACTTTGCTGTTACAAGTTTTACGTGCCTGCTACGGCCTTCTAGCAAGATGTGACGCCCCAAGACCGGAGCTTCAGATGCCTTCTAGGGTTTCCGAGATTCGTTGTGTGATTTGTTTTTTCTTGTTGCATTCATAATTGCATCATTTGCATTGCATCATGTCATCATGTCATTTTTTCTCTCAACTAAATATATTGCATGGATCTTCGGTCCATTTAAACCAAGGGAATTCACATGATGATTCTCTTGATAACATATCCTCCCAATATTAGGGAGCTATATCAAATATTCCTTTATTTTGGAATTTATCACAACACACTTGCAAAAATAATCCCATGCCTTTGCTACTTCGAGTTGATCCCGAAACCTTGCCGATAATTCCTTCTCCATTTATTGAGGCTCCTCCGAAAATCTTAACTTTTTTTGGCGCTTCAAAAATCCCCCCTTGTTCAAACCATTTGAATTAAATTCAAATGCTTTTAATTTGAAACTTTGCAATCTTGCTCACTCCAATTCTAGTTGTGGTGCTTTGATATATGTCCTAGTAGCCGCATGGCAAATTCCAGCTTGATTCGAATTTATTTGACCCTTCAAATAAATTTGTAACCTTCCTTTTTTTCCCTTCTTGTGTTGGAATTAAAAAAAGAAAGGAGAACCTTTCTTTTCTGTCACGCCCCAACTCTTTTCTCTCTCCCTCCCCTCTATTCGTGGTAGCTAGCCCAGCAGACAGGCCGGCCCACCTAGGCCCATCCTCACAGGCCCACTCCCTCCTAACCCTACCCGATCCCTGTTGGGGAACGCAGTAATTTCAAAATTTTCCTACACACACGCAAGATCATGGTGATGAATAGCAACGAGAGGGGAGAGTGTTGTCTACGTATCCACGCAGACCAACTGCGGAAGCGTTGACGCAACATAGAGGAAGTAGTCGTACGTCTTCCCGATCCGACCGATCCAAGCACCGTTACTCCGGCACCTCCGAGTTCTTAGCACACGTACAGCTCGATGACGCTCCCCGGGCTCCGATCTAGCAAAGCTTCGGGGATGAGTTCCGTCAGCACAACGGCGTGGTGACGATGATGATGTTCCACCAACGCAGGGCTTCGCCTAAGCACTACAACGATATGACCGAGGTGGAATATGGTGGCAGGGGGCACCGCACACGGCTAAGGAACGATCACGAGGATCAACTTGTGTGTCCTAGGGTGCCCCCTGCCTCCGTATATAAAGGAGCCAAGGGGAGGGGTGCGGCCGGCCAAGGAGGGCGCGCCAAGGGAGTCCTACTCCCTCTGGGAGTAGGATTCCTCCCCCCAATCCTAGTTGGAATAGGATTCGCTGAGGGGGAAAAGAGAGAGGGGGGCCGGCCACCTCTCCTTGTCCTAATAGGACTAGGGGAGGGGGGAGACGCACGGCCCATCCTGGGCTGCCCCTTCTCTTTTCCACTAAAGCCCACTAAGGCCCATATAGCTCCCGGGGGGTTCCGGTAACCTCCCGGTACTCCGGTAAAATCCCGATTTCACCCGGAACACTTCCGATATCCAAACATAGGCTTCCAATATATCAATCTTTATGTCTCGACCATTTCGAGACTCCTCGTCATGTCCGTGATCACATCCGGGACTCCGAACTAACTTCGGTACATCAACATGCATAAAACTCATAACAACTGTCATCGTAACTTTAAGCGTGCGGACCCTACGGTTCGAGAACAATGTAGACATGACTGAGACACATCTCCGGTCAATAACCAATAGCGGGACCTGGATGCCCATATTGGCTCCTACATATTCTACGAAGATCTTTATCGGTCAGACCGCATAACAACATACGTTGTTCCCTTTGTCATCGGTATGTTACTTGCCCGAGATTCGATCGTCGGTATCCAATACCTAGTTCAATCTCGTTACCGGCAAGTATCTTTACTCGTTCCGTAATACATCATCCCGCAACTAACTCATTAGTTGCAATGCTTGCAAGGCTTATGTGATGTGCATTACCGAGAGGGCCCAGAGATACCTCTCCGACAATCGGAGTGACAAATCCTAATCTCGAAATACGCCAACCCAACATGTACCTTTGGAGACACCTGTAATGCTCCTTTATAATCACCCAGTTACGTTGTGACGTTTGGTAGCACCCAAAGTGTTCCTCCGGCAAACGGGAGTTGCATAATCTCATAGTCATAGGAACATGTATAAGTCATGAAGAAAGCAATAGCAACATACTAAACGATCGGGTGCTAAGCTAATGGAATGGGTCATGTCAATCAGATCATTCACTTAATGATGTGATCCCGTTAATCAAATAACAACTCATTGTTCATGGTTAGGAAACATAACCATCTTTGATTAACGAGCTAGTCAAGTAGAGGCATACTAGTGACACTCTGTTTGTCTATGTATTCACACATGTATTATGTTTCCGGTTAATACAATTCTAGCATGAATAATAAACATTTATCATGATATAAGGAAATAAATAATAACTTTATTATTGCCTCTAGGGCATATTTCCTTCAGTCTCCCACTTGCACTAGAGTCAATAATCTAGTTCACATCGCCATGTGATTTAACAGCAATAGTTCACATCACCATGTGATTAACACCCATAGTTCACATCGATATGTGATAAACACCCAAAGGGTTTACTAGAGTCAATAATCTAGTTCACATCGCTATGTGATTAACACCCAAAGAGTACTAAGGTGTGATCATGTTTTGCTTGTGAGATAATTTTAGTCAACGGGTCTGTCACATTCAGATCCGTAAGTATTTTGCGAATTTCTATGTCAACAATGCTCTGCACGGAGCTACTCTAGCTTATTGCTCCCACTTTCAATATGTATCTAGGTCGAGACTTAGAGTCATCCAGATCTGTGTCAAAACTTGCATCGACGTAACTTTTTACGACGAACCTTTTTGTCACCTCCATAATTGAGAAATATTTCCTTATTCCACTAAGGATAATTTTGACCGCTGTCCAGTGATCTACTCTTAGATCACTATTGTACTCCCTTGCTTAACACAGTGTAGGGTATACAATAGATTTGGTACACAGCATGGCATACTTTATAGAACCTATGGCTGAGGCATAGGGAATGACTTTCATTCTCTTTCTATCTTCTGCCGTGGTCGGGCTTTGAGTCTTACTCAACTTCACACCTTGTAACACAGGCAAGAAACTTTTTCTTTGACTGTTCCATTTTGAACTACTTCAAAATCTTGTCAAGGTATGTACTCATTGAAAAACTTATCAAGCGTCTTGATCTATCTCTATAGATCTTGATACTCAATATGTAAGCAGCTTTACCGAGGTCTTTCTTTGAAAAACTCCTTTCAAACACTCCTTTATGCTTTGCAGAATAATTCTACATTATTTCCGATCAACAATATGTCATACACATATACTTATCAGAAATGCTGTAGTGCTCCCACTCACTTTCTTGTAAATACAGGCTTCACCGCAAGTCTGTATAAAACTTATATGCTTTGATCAACTTATCAAAGCGTATATTCCAACTCCGAGATGCTTGCACCAGTCCATAAATGGATCGCTGGAGCTTGCATACTTTGTTAGCTCCCTTTGGATTGACAAAACCTTCTGGTTGTATCATATACAACTCTTCTTTAATAAATCTATTAAGGAATGCAGTTTTGTTTATCCATTTGCCAGATTTCATAAAATGCGGCAATTGCTAACATGATTCGGACAGACTTAAGCATAGATACGAGTGAGAAACTCTCATCGTAGTCAATCCCTTGAACTTGTCGAAAACCTTTTGCGACAATTCTAGCTTTGTAGATAGTAACACTACTATCCGTGTCCGTCTTCCTCTTGAAGATCCATTTATTATCTATGGCTTGCCGATCATCGGGCAAGTCAACCAAAGTCTACACTTTGTTCTCATACATGGATCATATCTCAGATTTCATGGCCTCAAACCATTTCGCGGAATTTGGGCTCATCATCGCTTCCTCATAGTTCGCAAGTTCGTCATGATCTAGTAACATGACTTTCAGAACAGGATTACCGTACCACTCTGGTGCGGATCTCACTCTGGTTAACCTACGAGATTCGGTAGTAACTTGATCTGAAGTTACATGATCATTATCATTAGCTTCCTCACTAATTGGTGTAGTAGTCACAGGAACCGATTTCTGTGATGAACTACTTTACAATAAGGGAGAAGGTACAATTACCTTATCAAGTTCTACTTTCCTCCCACTCACTTCTTTCGAGAGAAACTCCTTCTCTAGAAAGGATCCATTCTTAGCAACGAATGTCTTGCCTTCGGATCTGTGATAGAAGGTGTACCCAACTGTTTCCTTTGGGTATCCTATGAAGACATATTTCTCCGATTTGGTTTTGAGCTTATCAGGATGAAACCTTTTCATATAAGCATCACAATCCCAAACTTTAAGAAACGACAACTTTGGTTTCTTGCCAAACCACAGTTCAGATTGTGTCGTCTCAACGGACTTAGATGGTGCCCTTTTAAACGTGAATGCAGCTGTCTTTAATGCATAACCCCAAAACGATAGTGGTAAATCGGTAAGAGACATCATAGATTGCACTATATCCAATAAAGTACGGTTATGACGTTCGGACACACCATTATGCTGTAGTGTTCCAGGTGGCATGAATTTGTGAAACTATTTCACATTGTTTTTAACTGAAGGCCAAACTCGTAACTCAAATACTCTTCTCTACGATCAAATCGTAGAAACTTTTTTTTTGTTACGATGATTTTTCACTTCACTCTGAAATTCTTTGAACTTTTCAAATGTTTCAGACTTATGTTTCATCAAGTAGATATACTCATATCTGCTCAAATCATCTGTGAAGATAAGAAAATAATGATACCTGTCGCGAGCCTCAATATTCATCGGACCACATACATCAGTATGTATGATTTCCAACAAATCTGTTGCTTGCTCCATTGTTCTGAAAAACAAAGTCTTAGTCATCTTGCCCATGAGGCATGGTTCGCAAGCATCAACTGATTCATAATCAAGTGATTCCAAAACCCATCAGCATGGAGTTTCTTCATGCGCTTTACACCAATATGACCTAAACGGCAGTGCCACAAATAAGTTGCACTATCATTATTAACTTTGCATCTTTTGGTTTCAATATTATGATTATGTGTATCACTACGATCGAGATCCAACGAACTATTTTCATTGGGTGTGTAACCATATAAGGTTTTATTCATGTAAGGAGAACAACAATTTATTCTCTTACTTAAATGAATAACCATATTACAATAAACATGATCAAATCATATTCATGCTCAACGCAAACACCAAATAACACTTATTTAGGTTCAACACTAATCCCGAAATTATAGGGAGTGTGCGATGATGATCATATCAATCTTGGAACTACTTCCAACACACATCGTCACTTCACCCTTAACTAGTCTCTGTTTATTCTGCAATTCCCGTTTCGAGTTACTAATCAGCAACTGAACTAGTATCAAATAATGAGGGGTTGCTATAAACACTAGTAAAGTACACATAAATAACATGTATATCAAATATACTTATGTTCACTTTGCCATCCTTCTTATCCGCCAATCACTTGGGGTAGTTCCGCTTCCAGTGACCAGTCCCTTTGCAGTAGAAGCACTTAGTCTCAGGCTTAGGACCAGACTTGGGCTTCTTCACTTGAGCAGCAACTTGCTTGCTGTTCTTCTTGAAGTTCCCCTTTTTCCTTTTGCCCTTTTCTTGAAACTAGTGATCTTGTCAACCATCAACACTTGATGCTCTTTCTTGATTTCTACCTTCATCGATTTCATCTTCATGAAAAGCTCGGGAGTCGTTTTCGTCATCCCTTGCATACTATAGTTCATCACGAAGTTCTACTAATTTGGTGATGGCGACTAGAGAATTCTGTCAATCACTATCTTATCTGGAAGATTAACTCCCACTTGATTCAAGCGATTGTAGTACCCAGACAATCTGAGCACATGCTAACTAGTTGAGCGATTCTCCTCCATCTTTTAGCTATAGAACTTGTTGGAGACTTCATATCTCTCAACTCGGGTATTTGCTTGAAATGTTAACTTCAACTCCTGGAACATCTCATATGGTCCATGACGTTCAAAACGTCTTTGAAGTCCCGATTCTAAGCCGTTAAGCATGGTGCACTAAACTATCAAGTAGTCATCATATTTAGCTAGCCAAACGTTCATAACGTCAGCATCTGCTCCTGCAATAGGTCTGTCACCTAGCGGTGCATCAAGGACATAATTCCTCTGTGCAGTAATGAGGATAAACCTCAGATCACGGATCCAATCCGCATCATTGTTACTAACATCTTTCAACACAATTTTATCTAGGAACATATCAAAATAAACACAGGGAAGCAACAACGCGAGCTATTGATCTACAACATAATTTGCAAAATACTACCAGGACTAAGTTCATGATAAATTTAAGTTCAATTAATCATATTACTTAAGAACTCCCACTTAGATAGACATCCCTCTAATCCTCTAACTGATCACGTGATCCAAATCAACTAAACTATGTCCGATCATCACGTGAGATGGAGCAATTTCATTGGTGAACATCACTATGTTGATCATATCTACTATATGATTCACGCTCGACCTTTCGGTCTCCGTGTTCCGAGGCCATATCTGCATATGCTAGGCTTGTCAAGTTTAACCCGAGTATTCTGCGTGTGCAAAACTGGCTTGCACCCGTTGTAGATGGACGTAGAGCTTATCACACCCGATCATCACGTGGTGTCTGGGCACGACGAACTTTGGCAACGGTGCATACTCAGGGAGAACACTTCTTGATAATTTAGTGAGAGATCATCTTATAATGCTACCGTCAATCAAAGCAAGATAAGATGCATAAAGGATAAACATCACATGCAATCAATATAAGTGATATGATATGGCCATCATCATCTTGTGCCTGTGATCTTCATCTCCGAAGCACTGTCATGATCACCATCGTCATCGGCGCGACACCTTGATCTCCATCGTAGCATCGTCGTCGTCTCGCCAATCTTATGCTTCCACGACTATCACTACCGCTTAGTAATAAAGTAAAGCATTACATCACGATTTCATTGCATACAATAAAGCGACAACCATATGGCTCCTGCCAGTTGCCGATAACTCGGTTACAAAACATGATCATCTCATACAACAAAATTTAGCATCATGTCTTGGCCATATCACATCACAACATGCCCTGCAAAAACAAGTTAGACGTCCTCAACTTTGTTGTTGCAAGTTTTACGTGGCTGCTACGGGCTTAAGCAAGAACCAATCTCACCTACGCATCAAAACCACAACGATAGTTTGTCAATTTGACTCCGTTTTAACCTTCGCAAGGACCGGGCGTAGCCACACTTGGTTCAACTAAAGTTGGAGAGACAGTCGCCCGCAAGCCACCTATGTGCAAACCATGTCGGGAGAACCGGTCTCGCGTAAGCGTACGCGTAATGTTGGTCCGGGTCGTCTCGTCCAACAATACCGCCGAACCAAAGTATGACATGCTGGTAGGCAGTATGACTTATATCGCCCACAACTCACTTGTGTTCTACTCGTGCATATAACATCAAACCATAAAACCTAGGCTCTGATACCAATGTTGGGGAACGCAGTAATTTCAAAATTTTTCCTATGCACACGCAAGATCATGGTGATGCATAGCAACGAGAGGGGAGAGTGTTGTCTACGTACACACGCAGACCGACTGCGGAAGCGTTGACACAACATAGAGGAAGTAGTCGTACGTCTTCTCGATCCGACCGATCCAAGCACCGTTACTCCGGCACCTCCGAGTTCTTAGCACACGTACAGCTCGATGACGCTCCTCGGGCTCCGATCTAGCAAAGCTTCGGGGAAGAGTTCCGTCAGCACGACGGCGTGGTGACGATGATGATGTTCTACCGCAGGGCTTCGCCTAAGCACTACAACGGTATGACCGAGGTGGAATATGGTGGCAGGGGGCACCGCACACGGCTAAGGAACGATCACGAAGATCAACTTGTGTGTCCTAGGGTGCCCCCTGCCCCCGTATATAAAGGAGCAAGGGGAGGGGTGCGGCCGGCCAGGAGGTGGGTGCAGGAGGAGTCCTACTCCTACCGGGAGTAGGACTCCCCTCCCCGTTCCTTGTCCAACTAGGAGAGGTGGAGGGAGAATAGGAAAGGGGGGGCGCCGCCCCTCCCTCCTTGTCTAATTTGGACTAGGGGGAGAGGGGGCGCGCGGCCTGCCATGGCAGCCCCTTCCTCTTCTCCACATTAGGCCCATAAGGCCCATTAACCCCCGGGGGGGTTCCGGTAACCCCTCCGGCACTCCGGTTTTATCCGAAACTTCTCCGGAACCCTTCCGGTGTCCGAATATAGTCATCCAATATATCAATCTTTATGTATCGACCATTCCGAGACTCCTCGTCATGTCCGTGATCATATCCGGGACTCCGAACTAACTTCGGTACATCAAAATGCATAAACTCATAATAACTGTCATCGGTAACCTTAAGCGTGCGGACCCTACGGGTTCGAGAACAATGTAGACATGACCGAGACACGTCTCCGGTCAATAACCAATAGCGGGACCTGGATGCCCATATTGGCTCCTACATATTCTACGAAGATCTTTATCGGTCAGACCGCATAACAACATACGTTGTTCCCTTTGTCATCGGTATGTTACTTGCCCGAGATTCGATCGTCGGTATCCAATACCTAGTTCAATCTCATTACCGGCAAGTCTCTTTACTCGTTCCGTAATACATCATCTCGCAACTAACTCATTAGTTGCAATGCTTGCAAGGCTTATGTGATGTGCATTACCGAGAGGGCCCAGAGATACCTCTCCGACAATCGGAGTGACAAATCCTAATCTCGAAATACGCCAACCCAACATTTACCTTTGGAGACACCTGTAGAGCTCCTTTATAATCACCCAGTTACGTTGTGACGTTTGGTAGCACCCAAAGTGTTCCTCCGGCAAACGGGAGTTGCATAATCTCATAGTCATAGGAACATGTATAAGTCATGAAGAAAGCAATAGCAACATACTAAACGATCGGGTGCTAAGCTAATGGAATGGGTCGTGTCAATCAGATCATTCACTTAATGATGTGATCTCGTTAATCAAATAACAACTCATTGTTCATGGTTAGGAAACATAACCATCTTTGATTAACGAGCTAGTCAAGTAGAGGCATACTAGTGACACTCTGTTTGTCTATGTATTCACACATGTATTATGTTTCCGGTTAATACAATTCTAGCATGAATAATAAACATTTATCATGATATAAGGAAATAAATAATAACTTAATTATTGCCTCTAGGGCATATTTCCTTCAATCCCCTCCTCTCTCTCGTTTTTCCCCTTGCGCCGCCAGGAGATAGCGAGCGCGTTCCTCAAGCCCGATCCCCACGCTGCTCTGCTTCATCTCGTTCCCCTTTGCCTCCTCGATTCCTCGCAGCTGTCGCCTCGTCTCGCAGGCCCGCCGTTGTCGTCCGCCGCTTCCCCGACATCCTCACTGCCGCTTCGCCCGAGCCCCAACCCCGATGACCAGGCGCCCCTGTAGTCTCTCTCTTGCCCGCGTCGCCGCCTTCACCTTGCCAGGAGGCCGACGACCACAACCCCCTGCGCACCTTCCATTGCTCGCCTTCGAGCTCCCCTTGTGCTCCGTCGCCCCGCTGTTGCGAGGAAACGATGGTCGCCTGCCCCCTATCGTCTTTAGCTACAGGCGTGTTCGAGGAGATGAATGCCTCGCCAATAGGTCCCGTCGATGCGCCGCTTTTTTTCCTTCTCCTATATCTCTCTCTTTTAACTCTCTCGCTCTCTCTGTTCTACCCCATGGGGAACCACTAGAGCACCCCGGAGATTGCCGTCATCGGGAAACACTAGGTCCGGCGACCCCTCGATCCGCCAGAATCCGCTCACCACCTCGCCGACCCGCTGTTTCCCGCGCCTACCGACCCCGTCGCAAGCCCCTGGCGCCGCCTCCATGCTTCATCGGGACGCCTTGTTTCCTCTTCTGTTCGGCCACAAGTGCATCGACCTTCATACAGAGCACCGGGGCATTGGTTGCTTTTGTTTGCGGGTGCTTCGTTTGTTGCTTCATGGAAACATCGCCAAGTACCTCTACGATCGCTGCATCGCCAAGACCGTCTCGGATTATGACAAGTACCACTACACCTGGAGATGTAACGAGTACCTGTACGGAAGACCCGAACGTCTACGAAACATGTACAACTACCGTCGCTTTGGGTTCGATAAGGCGCCGAGTACCACTACGTTTGCCATGTACATCTACACCAAGACCGGTTCGACAAGTACCCTGAGAACGTTTGTACCTCTACCGTCGACGTGGGTCCGACAAAACCAAGTGTTCAACTACCGTCGCCCCTAGGACGTTGGATTCGTCAAGTACCCCTCTGAAAATGAACATGTACCACTACTTCCACTACCGTCGCGAGAACGCCTACTTCCTCTACTTTGCACCGAACCCGAACCGTCTCGTTTGCACACTTCGAAGGTATAACCCCGAGACGATGTCCGTGAACGAATGCTTGCGATGTTTGAGATGCTCATGTTTGCACCGCGTCCAAAATGTCACTCGTTCCCTTGTCGCCAACTCATGGGACACCCAGAATCCGGGATCACTCCCCATCACTCTTGCATATTCCGCACTCTTATTCTTTTGCACCGGCCTTTCCATGAATTGCCGGATCATCTGAATGTGTCATGGCACCATTTCTGTTGTCGTTGCCGTGGCACCCCTTTTCGTTTCCGCCATGATGACAAAATGCTTCATATCATGCTCATGTCAACTTTTTCATAAAATTTGCATAAGCTTGCACATGTCATCTGCATCATTATAACAACTTCAAGAATGTGTAAATTGTTGTTTGCATTAATTTGCTAAATGCATATGGGGATTTACCGGATTTGTTGTTTGTCATATCCGGCCCCATTTAAATTGTTTAGTCGGTATAGTTTTGTTATGCTTCACCTCTTGCCTTGCTAACCAACATTAAATATTGCTGAGTACCTAATCGGGAGTGAACTAAATAATTGATGTGGTGTTCCATCAATATGTAACTCGTTGCATATTGGGATCCACTTAACTTGTAGTTTTTGTTTGTGCTCTTTGCCATGCCATGTATCATTAAACCGGACATGCATCATACTTGGTTGTGCATCATGCCATGATTATGTGATGGTTGTTTACTATGTTGTTTGCTTCTTTCCGGTGTTACTCCTTCAGGTTAGTTCCGATAATGTCGCGTTTGTGAGGATCCGTTCGACTACATCCGTTTATCTCCTTCATGGACTCGTTCTTCTTCCTTGCGGGATTTCAGGCAAGATGACCATACCCTCGAAATCACTTCTATCTTTGCTTGCTAGTTACTCGCTTTTTTGCTATGCTGCGATACCTACCACTTGCTATATCATGCCTCCCATATTGCCATGTCAAGCCTCTAACCCACCTTGTCCTAGCAAACTGTTGTTTGGCTATGTTATTGCTTTGCTCAGCCCCTCTTATAGCGTTGCTAGTTGCAGGTGAAGATGAAGTTTGTTCCATGTTGGAACATGGATTATTGTTGGGATATCATTATTATATATTGTTTACTTTAATGCACCTATATACTTGGTAAAGGGTGGAAGGCTCGGCCTTATGCCTGGTGTTTTGTTCCACTCTTGCCGCCCTAGTTTCCGTCATACCGGTGTTATGTTCCTTGATTTTGCGTTCCTTACGCGGTTGGGTTATAATGGGAACCCCTTGACAGTTCGCTTTGAATAAAACTCCTCCAGCAAGGCCCAACCTTGGTTTTACCATTTGCCACCTAAGCCTTTTTCCCTTGGGTTCTGTAGACTCAAGGGTCATCTTTATTTTAAACCCCCCCGGGCCAGTGCTCCTCTGAGTGTTGGTCCAACCTAGAGCCCCTTACAGCGCCACCTCGGGGAAACTTGAGGGTTGGTTTTAGTTGTATGAACTGCTTATTCGATGTGCCCTGAGAACGAGATATGTGCATCTCCTATCGGGTTTTGTCGGCACATTCGGGCGGCTTTGCTGGTCTTGTTTTACCATTGTCGAAATGTCTTGTAACCGGGATTCCGAGTCTGATCGGGTCTTCCTGGGAGAAGGAATATCCTTCGTTGACCGTGAGAGCTTGTGATGGGCTAAGTTGGGACACCCCTATAGGGTTTTGAACTTTCGAAAGTCGTGCCCGCGATTATGGGCAGATGGGAATTTGTTAATATCCGGTTGTAGAGAACTTGAAAATTAACTTAATTAAAATGCATCAACCACGTGTGTAGCCGTGATGGTCTCTTTCCGGCGGAGTCCGGGAAGTGAACACGGTCTCGTGTTATGCTTGAACGTAAGTAGTTCTAGGATCACTTCTTGATCATAGTTTATCGACCGTGCTTTGCTCCTCTTCTCGCTCTCATTTGCATATGTTAGCCACCATATATGCTAGTGCTTGCTGCAGCTCCACCTCACCACCTTTTCCTACCCATAAGCTTAAATAGTCTTGATCGCGAGGGTGTGAGATTGCTGAGTCCCCGTGACTCACAGTTTACTTCCAAAACCAGCTTGCAGGTGCCGATGATACCAGTGCAGGTGACGCAACCGAGCTCAAGTGGGAGCTCGATGAAGAACGTGTCCGTTGTGTTTTGTTTCGTTTCCTTTCGGTCAGTAGTGGAGCCCAGTCGGGGCGATCGGGGATCTTTTGCATTAGGGGTTGTCTTTCCTTATTTGGTTCCGTAGTCGGACCTTGATTGTATCTGGATGATGTAATGCTATAGTTATGTATTGTGTGAAGTGGCGATTGTAAGCCAACTCTGCACCTCTTTCTTATTCAGTACATGGGATGTGTAAAGATTACCCCTCTTGTGACATGCCTACAATGCGGTTATGCCTCTAAGTCGTGCTCCGACACATGGGAGATATAGCCGCATCGTGGGTGTTACACAAGAACCGTTCTTACCTACGCATCAAAACCACAACGATTTTTCGTCAAGTGTGATGTTTTAACCTTCAACAAGGACTGGGCGTAGTCAAACTTGATTCAACTAAAGTTGGAGAAACAGACACCCGCCAGCCACCTGTGTGCAAAGCACGTCGGTAGAACCAGTCTCATGAACGCGGGCACGTAATGTCGGTCCGGGCCGCTTCATCCAACAATACCGCTGAATCAAAGTAAGATGTTGGTGGTAAGCAGAATGACTATTATCGCCCACAACTCTTTGTGTGATACTCGTGCATATAACATCTACGCATAGACTTGGCTCGGATGCCACTATTGGGGAACACAGTATTTCAAAAAAATCCTACGGTCACGCAAGATCTATCTAAGAGATTGTAATGCCCCGGACACACCCGCCGGTGGTCGTTACTCCTGGCGGGATCTAGACTGACCCCACAGATCAATACTAGTCTTTTCTGCTCACTTTGTCCTCACTCGTGCGCACCCGGGAGCAACTTCCCGGTCGGTCACCCATCCTGACACTACTCCAAGCTGAGCACGCTTAACTTTGGAGTTCTGTCCGAATGGGCTCCCGGAAAAGAAGGAATTCCTTATTGATATGAGTAGTCTATCATCCCTAATAAGCCAGTCCATCACATACAACCCCACTCAGAGGAACCGACGTCCTCGTCGGGCCATAGGAACGTTCCCTCTTGGCACATACGTCTGTGCATCCAATCCGGTACATGTACCATGTCGTGTGCCACGATGGGTCACAAACGTCATGAACAACATGACCGCGCACCTGTCCGCAAACATCCGTGTAACCGTGAGGGTCGGCTCTGATACCAACTTGTAACGCCCCGGACACACCCGCCGATGGTCGTTACTCCTGGCGGGATCTAGACTGGCCCCACAGATCAATGCTAGTCTTTTCTGCTCACTTTGTCCTCACTCGTGCGCACCCGGGAGCAACTTCCTGGCCGGTCACCCATCCTGACACTACTCCAAGCTGAGCACGCTTAACTTTGGAGTTCTGTCCGAATGGGCTCCCGGAAAAGAAGGAATTCCTGATTGATATGAGTAGTCTATCATCCCTAATAAGCCAGGCCATCACAGAGATGCATAGCAACAAGAGAGGAGAGTATGTCTATGTACCCTCGTAGACCGAAAGCGGAAGCGTTTAGTAACGCGGTTGATGGAGTCGAATGTCTTCACGATCCAATCGATCAAGTACCGAACGCACGGCACCTCCGCGATTTGCACACGTTCATCTCGGTGACGTCCCTCATACTCTTGATCCAGCTGAGGCCGAGGGTGAGTTCCGTCAGCACGACGGCGTGTCGACAGTGATGATGAAGTTAGTGATGCAAGGCTTCACCTAAGCACTACGACAAATATGACCGAGGTGTAAAACTATGGAGGGGGGCACCGCACACGGCTAAAGATCAACTTGTGTGTCTTTGGGGTACCCCTGCCTCCGTATATAAAGGAGGGAGAGGGAGAGGCAGCCGGCCCTAAGGGGGCGCGCCATGGTGTGGAGTCCTACTAGGACTCCCTAGTCCTAGTAGGATTCCAGCTCCCACACGGAGTAGGAAAGGGGGAAGGGAAAAGGAGAAGGAAAGGGGGGCCCTTCTCCTAGTCCTAATTGGCCTCCTGCCCAAGGGGGGTGCACCAGCCCCTTGTGGGCTGGTGTGCTTCCCTCTTATGGCCCATAACTTCTCCCGGGGGGTTCCGGTAACCTCCCGGTACTCCGGAAAAATGCCCGAACCACTCGGAACCATTCCGATGTCCAAATGCAACCTTCCAATATATGAATCTTTACCTCTCGACCATTTTAAGACTCCTTGTCATGTCTGTGATCTCATCCGGGACTCTGAACAAACTTCGGTACATCAAATCACATAATTCATAATACAAATCATCATCGAACGTTAAGCGTGCGGACCCTATGGGTTCGAGAACTATGTAGACATGACCGAGACACATCTCCGGTCAACCAATAGCGGAACCTAGATGCTCATATTGGTTCCTACATATTCTATGAAGATCTTTATCGGCCAAACCGCATAACAACATACGTTGTTCCCTTTGTCATCGGTATTTTACTTGCCCGAGATTCGATCGTTGGTATCATCATACCTAGTTCAATCTCGTTACCGGCAAATCTCTTTACTCATTCTGTAATGCATCATCCCGTGACTAACTCATTAGTCACATTGCTTGCAAGGCTCATAGTGATGTGCATACCGAGAGGGCCCAAAGATACCTCTCCGATACACGGAGTGACAAATCCTAATCTCGATCTATGCTAAATCAACAAACACCATCGGAGACACCTGTAGAGCATCTTTATAATCACCCAGTTACGTTGTGGAGTTTGATAGCACACAAGGTCTTCCTCCGATATTCGGGAGTTGCATAATCTCATAGTCTGAGGAACATGTATAAGTCATGAAGAAAGTAATAGCAATAAACTAAACGATCATAGTGCTAAGCTAACAGATGGGTCTTGTCCATCACATCCTTTTCTAATGATGTGATCCCGTTCATCAAATGACAACGCATGTCTATGGCTAGGAAAATTAACCATCTTTGACAACGAGCTAGTCAAGTAGAGGCATACTAGGGACACTTTGTTTGTCTATGTATTCACATATGTACTGAGTTTCTGGTTAATACAATTCTAGCATGAATAATAAACATTTATCATGATATAAGGAAATATAGATAACAACTTTATTATTGCCTCTAGGGCATATTTCCTTCATCATCGTGACGACGATCTACATCAACAACCTCACTGCCATCAACACCAACTCTCTCCCCCTCTATGCAGCGGTGTAACACCCCGTCTCCCCGATGTACTTAAACATGGTGCTCAACAGTATATATTATTTCCCAATCATATGTGGTTATTCTATGATGTTTGAGTAGATCCGTTTTGTCCTATGGGCAAATTGATGATCGTGGTTGGTTTGGGTGTATATTTTATTATGGTGTTGTCCTATGGTGCCCTCCGTCTCGCGCAAACGCGAGGGGTGCCCGCTGTAGGGTGTTGCAATGCGTTCATAATTTGCTTATTGTCGGTTGCTGGAGTGACAGAAGCCTGAGCACGGATAAGTGGACTGTTGCGTGTGGGAGTAAAGCAGACTTGATACTTAATGCTAGGGTTGGGTTTTACGACCTTGATTATCTTTAGTAGTTGCGGATGCTTGCTAGAGTTCCAAACATAAGTGCATATGATCCAAGTAGAGTAAGTACGTTAGCTCATGCCTCTCTCTTATATAAAATTGCAAGAATGATTACCGGTCTAGTTATCGATTGCCTAGGGATAAATGACTTTCTTGTTGACAAAAGCTACCTACTATTATTTCCTTGCAATTTACTCGTAGTTTTATTCTCGCAAAGTACTTCTAGTTTTATTCTTGCAAACTTGTCCTATCACCTACCAAATAGTTTTACACTTGTTCTAGATAAAGCAAACATAAAGTGTGCGTAGAGTTGTATCGGTGGTCGATAGAACTTGAGAGAATATTTGTTCTACCTTTAGCTCCTCGTTGGGTTCGACAATTTTATTTATCAAATGAGGCTACAAATGATCCCCTATACTTGTGGGTTATCAACCCCACCAACAAAGTGACAACGTGTTTGTAATTCCTTTACAGACCTGTTTTGGAATTTTGAAAACCAACATTGCATAAGATGGTATAGCGTGTACAATTGATTTGAGTAGCACCTCCTTTCTTCGGTTGAAAGTTGCATTTCCTTCCACTCCATAATTCTTTTCATAACTCGATCCGCCAAAACCTGGAAACAACATGTCCTATCTAAACCCATAGGGAATGGTAAGACTAGATAAGTATCTGATAGTGCCTCGGTCGTCTAATTTCATACTAGCACGAATGCCCGTGCGTTGCAACGGGAGAGAAAATTGATGCGTTGCTTGTGCTCGTGCATTGCAAAAGAAGAGAAAACTGAGCTATACTCATGTTTAGTGAGAATTGTATGTGCAAACATAACACCCTATGTTCATATGAAGAAAACGATGGTTTGTGAAAATGTACACCACCGCAATACAATGACACCATAACGGTTTATCAATAATTCAAAAACAACCTAATGTGATAAAATAATAGAATTCTGGAATCTCAATGCGCAGCACAGTAGGCCCCCTGCGCGGGGTGTGGCCAACTCTGGCAGTTCTGCACTATCTGAGCGTTCATACGCAATGTTTTTGGCATCATTTGTAGCAATTTTTGCATCAAGACAAACTTTCTTCATCACTTATGATCAGTAGGAGGTGTATCTTAGCCTCAAGTGAGAAAAGAATGCAACTTTTTGGCCCAACAATGCTTTTAGGGTTGTCGTTGAAGATAGAATCAATTTTAGGGCCATGCTTATAACGTTATCTTAGGCCTAGTCTCTCTAGGTATTTTATTGTACCTATCCATACAAGCATGCTATTTAAGGCATCATGCAACATGCATTCCACTAATTATGATCAATCCACTTGCCATACCATGCTCTCTTCTTCCTAATTCTTCTTTAATTCCCTTAAATTATGGGTGAATCCATTTAATTTGCTCGCACTGTGCGCCAGCCTATGGATGATTCGCTAAATTTATGGACGCCCTACGCGGGAGCCTTCCTTCCCTTTCTTCATATTTTTCACACGCCGGCCAACTTAACCCCTAAAGCCCAGCCAACCCCACTACCGCTAACCTAGCTCGATCCCATCAGCCTCCCGATCCCCATCTCCTCTCAGTGCCGTCACAAGGAGAGGCACAATGCCCGGCACCCCTCAATCCAGCTCGCCGCCACCCTCGCGCATTCGCCACTTCGGTGAGGCTGCCGCCTCTCCGGCCTCTACTCTCATCCATTCGCCTTCTTCTTCTTTCCATGCTCCTCCTCCTCTTGTTCTATGCCATGACGCGCAGCTCCGACTGCCTCCGCCCATGGCGCCATCGCATGGCTCAACCCCGTCCGACACCACACTAGCGCCCTATTCGTCTCTTTTCATTAAACATCAACTCAGCTGCACCTCGACACCCTCCTCTTGCTGCGTCATGCGACCACCATGGCCAATCTCTACCGCTCAAGCGCCATGCTCGCTCGAGCGCCATCTGTACTGGATTGTGGGTTGAATACTAAAAAATTCATAGACCTTGTTGCAAGAATGAAACGTTTCTTAGATTTTTAGCCACTTAAAAAGGGACCGCGAGTTGAATACCCGAAAATGCAGGGTCCTTTGTAAGAACTAAACGTTTTCTCATATAACCACTTAAAATAGGACCGCAGGTTGAATACCAAAAAACTCAGAGACTTTTCTCCAAAAATGCCGTGACAGTGAGCGGACAGAAGCAACCGTGCTTTATTATTAGGTAAAGCTAAAGATTATCCCGTAAAAAAGGTGAAGATAAAGATTGTTATGTTTAATTTGGTCAACAAGTGCAGAGTGGTTTCTATACGGCGTAGGTCGCCGGCTATCGACAAAGTGCGCACCCCCCTCGAGCACTAGATTTTCCATGGGCCGGCCCATCGAACTCGGGATTCACCCCAACCGGTTTTGGGAAGGTTCTAGGACCTTCCCTGAACCAGTTTTTCTCGTTTCCTTTTTCTCCTGTTTTTTCTTTCTTCTTTTTTTGTTCCTTTTTCTATTTTCCATTCATTTTTTCTTTTATTTTTTGTTCTTCCTTTCCCTTTTCTTTTTTTCTTTACTTGTTCACCATTTTTTTGTGAATTTTCTTTTCAAATCCATGAACATTTTTTTGTTCATTGAACTCAAAAAAATGTTCATTTGAATTTAAATTTTGTTCATCAAGTTCAAAATGTGTAAATCAGGATTTTAAAAATGTTCATAAAAATTCAAATTTTGTTCATAAAATTCAAAATGTGCATCATTTTAAAAAATGTTCATCAAAATCGAAGTTTGTTAATTGATTTTTAAAAAACTCATCAAATTTAAATTTTATTCATCATTTAAAAAATGTTCATCAAATTCGAAATTTGTTCATCGATGTAAAAAAACCCATCATATTTCAAAACAATTCATCCATGTGTTTTCAACTTTTTCTCATCTAACTAATAAAATGTTCATCATATTCAAAACAATTTCACCATAATGTTTAAAAATGTTCGGTAAATTCAATTTTTTTCATAAATATCCAAATTCAATAGCCTTTTTTTGAAATAACGAACATTTTTTGAAATCATGAACAATTTTCCAAATTCGTAAACATTATTCGAATTCTGGGACATTTTCTGGCTTGACAAGCTTTTTTTAAATTCACATTATTTTTTGAATTTTGAAAAGTTTTCGAATTCCCTAATTATTTAAGAAAAAAAATGAAACAAGACAATAGGGGGCTTTCCTGCTGCCGCTTATGGGCCGACCCAAAATGGGCGCGCGGGGGCAGCCAGGGGTGCGCGCGTCCACTCCGTGGCACGTGCTGCGTCATATAGGAGGCCCCCACGTGCAGTGCCTCGTTACTAGTCCTTTAAAACTCCAAGCTCCCAAGGAATACACCGATGTGAGCACTCCAGGTGAGAGGGCTTCCTTGAGCGCTCTGGACTACCACATGTCAGACGGAAGGCGCGATGTCTCTCGGCTGGGACTAGACGGCTAGACCCCTCGTGTCGTTCGCGTATGACTTTGTGTCTTCGTGCCGATTTCGTGGCCCCAGCACACATGAAAAGATAATGAAAATGCGGTTTGGGGAAGCGAGACAACTGCGTTTGCGAGCTCCCATGGACGAAGGAAAATCCGGTGACTCTACATCAGACGAAGGAAATCATGTGCTACCCCGACCCCTTCGCCGCCGGTGCAACCGCCGCGATCGCTCTTTCGCCTCCTTGCCAACACAGTATGGAGAGGAGGCGCTCGGGGAGAGATCCTTGATTTTGTTGCGTCGGCGGTCATGGGCGGGGCAAGATGAGCTCCACAATTCTCCCTCTAATCCTCTCTTGCTCGCCAAAGTTCCCCCATGGTCGTTTCATCCCCCCCCCCCCCCCCCCCCCAATCGAATCACCACACTGCTTCCTGAGGGGCGAGATTCACACTCCTGCATCTATGAGTGCTCGAGGCGCCATCGAGGCCACCACTGCCGCCTGCGAGTGCGACGACGAGGAGGATCTTCGGATGGAGTTTGGCAGCGGGGAGGAGCCGGCGCTTCTGCCGTCGCATTTCATTGCTGATTCATAGGACCTGCAGGTTAGGTCACTGTAACGAGTATGTCTTATTGAGCTCTTAGGTCGAAGTTATATTTGAAAGGAAATAGTTTCCGTGCACAAATAATGTGCCGCGACGTTTTGCTAGGCCCAGGTGCCACGGAGATAAGCCTATTTCCTGGCCGATGAAAGCACACTGGACCCCTGACGGCCGACCATTCCAGAACCCTAGCCCATCCGACGGCCACCACGCGCCCATCTCCTCGATATAAGACCGCTCTCCCCGCATCTTCGAAACCCTAAGTCACCACACACTCCCGTTTCCCGCCGCCTCCGCCCTCTGCCGCCGCAGCCGCAGCCATGGGTGAGCCCTTCCGTCTACCAGCTCCTCTCTCTCCAGCAATCTCGCCTGTTTGCCTTCTCCCACGTATTATCGCGCACTCGTTGTGATGGATTCGTCGTGGCAGGCGCGTACAAGTTCGTGTCGGAGCTATGGAGGAGGAAGCAGTCCGACGTGATGAGGTTCGTGCAGCGCGTGCGTTGCTGGGAGTACAGGCAGCAGCCCGCCATCGTCCGCATCACCAGGCCCACCCGCCCCGACAGGGCACGCCGTCTCGGCTTCAAGGCCAAACAGGTTTGGTTTATCTCTTAGATCCAATCCTCTCTTATGTTCCTTCTACGATGCCATGGCTGGGCGTGAAAAAAATCATGCTGACTATGTTTGTGATTGCTGTCTTATGTATATAGTTTTCTGCGTATGTATTTTTTTGTTCGTTGTGCGTGGAAAATGTACCTTTTTCTGTCTCGTCGAAGCATGGTTTAGTTTTAGTTGATGCAAGTTATATGCCATTCTTCTGCAATAATAAACGGCAGTTTGTCTTGGAACGGATCTGACTTTACAACCGTGATGCCCTGATCACATGTTTGTATGTTTTAACAGCTTTCCTTAATTGCACATAAACGGCAGTTTGTCTTGGAACGGATCTGACTTTACAACTGTGATGCCCTGATCACATGTTTGTATGTTTTAACAGCTTTCCTTAACTGCACACGTGTTTCTGAGAAGTAATTTGGACCATGTCATCTATTGTTCCTGAAACTTTTGTGGCGCTGACATGGTTTACTCTAATCATTTAGATCCTGTTTCTATGTGATTCGTACACACTCAAGTATGTTCGCATATACGCCGTAAGTTGCTTGAGTTTATACTAACTCGTGAAGGCATTAGATATTACGAGTACCATTTGGTTAAATTGCTCATAGTTTGTTTCCTCTGAATTTTAGTCCAATAACAGATGTTTGTCTCTTTAATTCTTATTATTGCTTTGCAGTCTTTTCTCCATGTTATAATTGCTTGGTGTTTTCCCTTATCTGACTACCTATGTTTCTTGTTTCCAGGGTTATGTGGTCTACCGTATCCGTGTGAGACGTGGTGGCAGGAAGCGCCCAGTGCCCAAGGGTATTGTTTATGGCAAGCCCAAGCACCAGGGTATTACCCAACTCAAGTTCCAGAGGAACAAGAGGTCTGTTGCTGAGGAAAGAGCTGGGCGCAGGCTTGGTGGTCTTCGTGTCCTCAACTCCTACTGGGTGAATGAGGTATAGCATTTGTTCATTGCTGAAATTTGTTGAAATGACTGAGAATTATTATTCTGACCTTATCAATTTCTCTGCTTTTCCATTTCTTGTGATGTAGGACTCCACCTACAAGTACTTTGAGGTCATCCTTGTTGATGTTGCTCACAGCGCTGTCCGCAACGATCCAAGGATCAACTGGCTCTGCAAGCCTGTGCACAAGCACCGTGAGCTGCGTGGTCTCACCTCTGCAGGAAAGAAATTCCGTGGTCTGCGTGGCAAGGGTCACCGCCACCACAAGAACAGGCCCTCAAGGAGAGCCACCTGGAAGAGGAACCAGACCGTCTCCCTCCGCCGCTACCGTTAAGCTTACGTGGTGTTATGTCCTGTGGAACCTGTCCTATGCTGGAGTCTTTTCCACCGTCAAATTTTGCTACCTTTCTGTGGCTGAACGTCCAGGCATGCCTGTTGAACTATTTGCTATGTGCCTGTGTTATGTGAAATTTGAATGATTTAAGTAGTCCTTGATGTGTGCTGATTATTGTTTTAAATGCTTTGATGTTTTTTGATGTCCTTTTCTTAAGTTATCGGTGTGCATATATTATGGCTCCATAAAATGTCAAAATTTGAAGCTCTGCTTATGTATACCTTTTGGTTTTTTCATGAGCCTTTTGTACCCATCAAATCGGGAAATACTTCTTTCGTCCTTCAAAGAGTGTATTTTCAACTTTCTTGAAAAGTCAATTTTTTTTATGTTTGACTGTATTTATATAATAATATATCAATATTTATGCCGCCAAATTAGTAGCGTTTGGTAATGATATAATATTTTTATTATATACCTATTTGATTTCATAAATATTGATATATTTTTGCACAAACATATTAAACTTTTAAATAGTTTTACTCTTTAACAAAGTTGGAGATACACTCTTTTAAGGACGGAGAGCATCTAATCTCTCCCCTGATTTTAAATGAAGGGTGGCACGTGTCATTCATGAGTCTCGCATCGTCCGTCGATTGCTTCTGGTCGTCTGTCGTCGCTGTTTTTGCAAAAACGCCCCTGTATTTCTTTGAATTCAACCCGCGGTCCTTTTTAAAGTGGAAAAAACGTTTCGACCCAGATCCAGCCCGCCGAGGCCCGAGTGCCGCCGCTCCCGTACGCCACCACCACCAGCGCCCGACCCTCCTCCTCCCCGGCCTCCCTCGCGCATCGTCCGGCAATCGGCGCCGCCGCCGGCGACTCCCAGGTCACGCCGCCGCTCCCCTTCCTTCTCTCTTTCCTCTCTCTCTCTCTCTAATCTCCTTTTCTCTCCTTCTCTCCAGGAGCTCAGCGCCAGCGCCAATGCCCAGTCCTCGAGCTCACCCTGTAGGTTCGAACGCCGCCACGGGACCTCCACCTGCCAGATCCGGCGCCTCCCTCCCGGACCCGCGCGCCCTTCACCTCCTCTACCCGATCCGGCGCCGCCCAATCCGCCGTGACCTCCACCATGGCGCCCGCCGAGATCCTGCGCATCCTCTCCGTCGACGTGCCGTCGTCGCATGAGGACTTGGACGCCTGGCTCGCTGACACCTCCCCCAAATCGAGGTTCAGATACAACATCTACTTGATTAATTTCTGAATTCCACTTCTTTTTTGTGCATGTATATGCAATTGAGGGAGACTCTTATTGATGATCTTGTGTGCCAATCTTACATGGATAGTTTGAATGTGTGATACGTTGTGTGATCCAGCGACAAAATTCAGTTAGTGCTGCTATGTATCAGTCAAGGGAATGGTATGGAGAAGAGAGAATGAGGACAATACAAAGTGAGTGGGAGAGCGTGAGTGATTAATGAATGGGTATAGGCTTTGTACTATGACACACAGTACATTGTACAAATAAGGAAGTGGGTAGTGTGCTACCTTTGTTGTGAAAAGGGAAGATTTCTTTCCTGACTCATGTAGTACCAGTACTGGTGGATTGATGATCTAAGGATCATATGAATGATTAATGGAGGATAACATAGTATTGTTGTAGAGGTGTCGACAACTGCAGTATTTGAATCTAAACATGTGATACATGAAAGAGCTATTTTGAGTTAGATTATTATTTGGTTTTGGGTATAGAGTAATTATTTCGGTACATGGCTTATGTCTCAGTATGTACTATGTAGCTTAGTCCCAGCAAAAGTGTGAAACCTTGTGTATTTGTTCTGCAATCCTGGTAATGATTTTTTGCAGATGTAATAATGCAGGTGAATTTGGGCTTGCCGAAATATAGGAGTGTGTTGTGTGCTGCAGCAGGTTTGGATGCGGCAACCAAGACCATGGCTCGGCTTGGGGAGCATCAAGCATCGACTGATGTGAGGAGGCCAAGGTGAGCTTCTCCGGTCCAATCCCAATCTGATTCAGGAGAGCATATTCTTAAGGTTGTCATTGCACTTTCTGGATAGGTTAAACTATTGATAAGTTCAAATTCTGACTAGGACAACAAAGCCTCATGGGCCAGAGTATTCAGGAGGACACCAATCCATCCAAACCCATGTTGTTTGAGGCAGCTTGAAAGAAGGTTTGCTGCAGGGAAGAGATAGAAAGAGCGAAATAGAGAAGGCAGGGGCGTGATCTGTTGTAGGTATGAAGTGAAGTAATCCTTCCATTCCTGTTGTTTGTTTTCGCAACTCTGTTTTGCACAACTCTGTTTGCAGTGCGTGCAGTAACTGATCGATTGCGTTTTGAGGGTTTTAGGTGTTGAATATGACCGGACCATTAAAATAAAAGTTGTATATATCTTTTCAAGACCTTTCGAACGAATATTTATTTGCAATTTTTCGTCAGATTTCCTAGGAGATATGCCTATCTGAAGTTACTATTAGTCTTCGTCAGACTGCAGTTTCAGGCATGACTTCCTATTTTGCGCGGCGTTTTAAAGTAACTTCAAGGCTGAATCTGTCCATGGGTCTATGGATGTATTTTCAGTATTTGGTTTGAAATTTCCAAGGATAATTTATTCTGAAATTTTCGCTGAGTATAGTGAAAGATACAACCTTCTGAATGCTGTTATCCATTGCGAGTTCTGTTCTGAACTTCTGACAGTTACTGTTTTCTGTATTGAGAGGTTGTTTTCTGTATAGAGGAATTTTGCTATGGGACTGCACTTGCTTGCCCCCTTGATTTTTCAGTGTACTAGGCAAAAAATATTGTACTGAATGATCTGCACTAATGTGAATCCCTGAAAGTAGATTGCAGTTAGAATTAGAAACCATTTTTTGGTTTGTTTCCTGAAATTAATAGCTGTTGTGAATTGTACAGGGTTCGTTGTTCCCATTTCTTATAGTTTGTAATTGTATTCCTACAGTCTAAGAACACCGTCGCATGATTGATTGGTTGGGAGGAGAACCGCAACAAGATATGCTGCTGAAAAATCAACATGGAGTTTGAGTCAGGTTGATGCAGTGCATTAACCTCGGCTGATCTATCTTGTTCTGAATTCCACTGGTGGTAACTTCACTCGTAAATTTTTGCTGCTCAGGTCTTTGACTTTTTTTGCTGCTCAGATATTGGACTTGCGATTGAAGAACCTGCTGAAGTATTGAGTGGGCTACCTGTACCGGAAGACGCAGCAAGCGATTGAACCCCCACACTCGCAGCGTTGGACCGATCAATGAGTAGTTATGTAGGTTCTTGGTACACTTGCTGCACCTACTGAAGCGTACAATGGATAACGACGATCCATTTGCAGCGACGGGTGCACATCGTCGGTGGTCGCATGGACAACTCCGGCGATTGCCGCGGTGATACCATGCAGAGAGGTGTTATGAAGATCGTAGACTTTATGAAGGAGGCGTACATGACTAGCTGACTCCTTTTTCCGGTGGCTGTTCAGGTTTGATCGGATCAGGGTCAGCAGATCGGCGGCGGCATCCCACAGGATAACTCGACGGGTGTGGCCATCACAACGACATCACGGTATCGTTGGCCAACCTGTTACATTATTAAAATCAGGTATGTCCCACAATCTTTTGCTGTGTCTGATCTGCATGCTGACGAACGGTGAATGATACCATGACCAGGCGAGGAAGAGCGCGCCAATGGATTTTCCTACCCAGGACTTTGTACTGTACTAATATTCAGAAAAATGTTTGTTTGTATCTCTTTCAGGTCCGTGCTAGCTATGTGCAAAAGGATGATGCCCATATGGACTAAATTTCTCTCTTTTGTAGGTTAAAAAAATGGTCTTCTATGGGTTACAAACCAATGCTTGCTTGCGTACACTCTGGTGCTCCAGTTAAAGATGGAAAGTTATAATGTAATGTGATGAGTAACCATCAGTTGGTGAATAGATTCTCTTATGAATACTACTGTATCTCTCTCATCTCTTATATTGAGTGAACGAACAAAGTGTACAAATGAAGTCACGGTGAGCTGAGTAGAGCAGCTGGTGATCAGATGATTTCGGGTCCCTGCTAGCTATTTCTTTTTTTTTTTTGCGGGTGGCCCTGCTAGCTATTTCTGATTTTGAAGCTATTCCTCTAGGACAAATGATTACACTACATTACAAGTTGAAAAAGTGTGCAAAGTGGAAGTTAGTACTAAAGCGAATTGCTCTTTTTGATCAGCCAACAAATTTCAGTCATAATATGTGCCATTCAAGTGGAAACACAAACTAGGACGTGCAAGATTTGTTTCTTTCGTTGCAACGTACGGGTCTTTTTTGCTAGTATTTAAAAGAGAGAGCAATGCATCTATGAGACGACTGGGTGTACATGAACTATAAATCTGGCTAGCTTTTGTACGTGCATATCGCCCTCCTTTGATGATTATTTCTCTTAAATCAATGTATAAAACTTCAATCTATTTGCATCATTGTATTCTCCGCGATAAACTCTACAAATAGAGTCTAATGTTGATTATGTTCTTTCTTTCATAAATTTCTAGCAACACGTGGGACCCATACGTCATAGAGTAGCTCATTGCTAAACCAATGCATGTGTCAACGCGGGTGACCGCCGAAACACACGCGGGTGACCGTGACGACAGGCGCGCCAGCCAACACGTGGGACCCGTCGGACGCGCAACAGCAGCAGCACCTGCCGCCAGCGGGCGTGGTGGCAGCAGCACGTGTCCCGAGTTGCCGCCTCGCGTAGTGGCGGCAGGGCCCACCTCCTGTCTCCCGTTCCGATCCAGCTCCCGCTCGGCATAACTAATCCA
Source organism: Triticum urartu (assembly GCF_003073215.2). NCBI lineage: Eukaryota > Viridiplantae > Streptophyta > Magnoliopsida > Poales > Poaceae > Triticum > Triticum urartu. The sequence continues at coordinate 364,837,989 of NC_053023.1, forward strand.
ATGCATAGAGTAGCTCATTGCTAAACCAATGCATGTGTCAATATGCATTGCTAAACCAATCCGGCGGCAGGTGCCACGTGTCGGCTGGCGCGCCTATCATCACGGTTGAGGGGGTCTTTTTTGTCAGTTTTATCTAGAGGAGGTCTTTACTGGCAATTTCGTTGAGCAGGTGATCCTTTTCGACAAAAATTCAATGCTACCTCCCTTCCGGTTTAGACTACCCATAATGAAAGTAACATAGATAGTAGTAACATTACACATATCTAGGTTAAATAAATGATGTGGCATGCAATAAATGAAGAAAGAGATGAAAATAGTCACATAGCTAATTACTACTAGTATGAGTAACATCACACATATCAAGGCAAGATGTGTATATAGCCTAATAAATGAAGTGTTGTACATACTATGTTACTCCCTCCATTCCACAATGCAGTGCTTCCTCTATCCACGTGCTTCGACTTTGACCGTAAATTTAACTATCAAGACCGATTGCGGCGGGGGCAAAAATTGTATCAGTGAATTCGTATTTGAAATAAGTTTTCAATTATATTATTTTTTCTTCCGTCGTAGTTGATCTCGTTGGTTAAATTTATGGTCAAAGTTAGACCTCGAGAAACGCGGGTGCACTATATTTTGAAATGGAGGAAGTATTTCTCATCATAGAGGTGGTAACATGAGAAGTGCAGGGCTGCATGCAGTGGCGAAGCCACTCATCACTTGGGTAGTCAATTGACTACCCAGCTTTTTGATGAAACTAGCATATGCATGTAAAAATGTTGAATTTTTTGGTTCAAATTTATATACTTGACTACACAATTTAAAAATAACTACACAAGACTGCAGTTCTGGAGCCGCCACTGGCTGCATGCAGCGGCATATGAACGCACGGCATCAACGATGCAGGGCCCTTCGCGATTCGCATCAGCATGGCATGCTAGTTAAAGTATAGGAAACGGTGGACTTCGGGATGACAACGTATATGCATATTAGATTGGAGCACGCTGGCAGTACGACCTGACAGTCTGACATCAAGGAAGGACACTCTGCAAATGGCAGTACAAGGCTGTTGCCTGAAGCACTGTGTAACGTAACCTTTTCTTCCTATTTAAACACCATGCACCAATAAGACAGAGTGCACACTTCATTAATTTAGAAAAACACATTATTTACCAAGTGGGCAGCGTGTCGCTTGTTTTTTCGTTGGGCAAGATGACCAATGCGTGCAACGCCATCATGTAACCTCATTTGGAAATTAACGTTGAATTAAAGAAAAACACATTCCACATTTGTTAAGCTAATAGCAGCGACGCGGCCTACATGCATCAATCATCGAGGCATGCAGTGCGAGCCGTGCACTAGCGTCCATGCCAATGGCCGCGCGGTCAGAATGACCCACGACATCTTGTCGGAGAGGCAGCCTGCACACGCTACGTTGAAAAATCCAACCCCACCCTCTAGCCGCACCCGCATTGAATGTAGAACCTCTCTCACACAGCTGTAGATGAAACAAGGTGCATTGCTCGCCGCATCGAAGGTTTTCTTGATTTCTCCGGGCTACGTCGCAAGCGCACTCCGCCACGCAGCAAGGTAAGATCTCGTCCCCAATTCGTCCAGCGCTCTAGCTCCCTTCCTTACTTCGCCCAACAAATTAACCGGCTCATGTCCATCTGCAAGACCGGCGCCGACCAACAACGAAATATAGAAAAGAAAAGTTTCAGGGCTTCTTTGATTCATAGGATTTTGAAAACATAGAATAGGAGAAGTGTAGGGTTAGAGTGGCATGCCCATTTGAATTCTATAAAATTAGTAACGATTATTTGATGCCACGGGAAAAACAAAAAAATTGTAAAAAGAGATTCGAGTGGATGTTAAATTTTCTATGAAATGTAGTACAAAAGATTCTATAGAAAAAATTTCTATGAAATTCAATCCTATGAATCAAAGGACCAACATAGGAAAAAATCATAAGAATTTCAATCTTTCAGAAATTCTATAAAATTTCTTTGAATCAAAGAAGCCCTTACTCATCTCTTGGCCGTCGCCGGTGCCATCGCTCTGGGCTGGGATGAGTAGATCCAGCCGGACCTCAGGCGGCCCTTTTTCAGTTCCAGCAGGTCCGCGTGCTAGGTGCAACTGGTGAGAACAAAGGACCGACTAACGTAGGTACACGCAACCTAGTCTATGTCACCCAGACACTTTAGTAAAACCAAACCGGGCCTACATGGTACAAAAGTCCTTATGTCAGATGCGTACCCGCAGGGGATGAGCCCACCTAGCTTGACGTGGCCATCGTATTCGTTTGTATATAGCGATGTATGACTCCAGGGTCATTTCCACAGCTAGTCAATGCATGGATCAACTCGATGAAGTGTGCGGCTAGATATATGGCTTCAGATGCCGCTGCGCGTAGGACGTCCTCTCTCGTAGTAACATAGACTAGTAATATGGGCATGTCATTGTGCTAGTTTTATAGGCCTTAATTTAAAAATCTCACCAATCAAGGTAGATAATGAGTGATGGAATAATTTTTGTGGTTTGTAAAATCACTCAATTAATGCGCTTGTTTTCTTCAAAGAATAATGTTTACCAATGCATTAATTGCAATGCATGCATGAAATACATACATTGGTCAAGTTTCTCATAATCCTTGTATGCAATGAATTAATGCATCTTGAAATCTAAGCATGTGATGAAAACAATCAAATTGAGACATAAAACGGGAAACCGAAATTTTTGAAATAAGCCCTATAAATAGGGAAGGGGGGAGTATTTGGTTTTGTATTTCTAATATAAAAACAGTACCTGTGGCCCACGCAACAGTACCGTTCAATGCGATGGCTCGCTAACGCCGTCGCTGGTACAAACGTTGGGCCAAACCAAGTCGCCCGTGGGTACTCTAGCTGCCCCCACCACCACCTCCATCAATACAGCTAGACAAGTACAAGGTGCATTTTGCGGTGTAACAGCATCAGGTATTTTGGTGTAATCTCGTATAATTAGACATGGATCTTGATAAGGACCGAACGTTCGGCATGCGCAGGCGCTGGACCGAACAGAAACATTCGATCTCGGAGCGCCCTCCACCGAACAGAATTGTTCAATTTGGGAACGCTCTAGCCCGAACCCCTCCTTCACGAGCAACCTTGTCCATACGTCCAGGTTCAAGAAAGTGGGCCAGAAAAATGTCCCAGCGTATGCACACAAAAGGCCCAAGTATTAAAAAGCTGGTAATTGCACACAAACTAGAAAGTCAAGAACAGAAAAATTGCCATGGCAAAAATTACACTATTTTTCCATGGCAAAAATATACTTTTATTCACATCAAAAAATTTAGTCTAATTTGCCAAGGCAAAATTTACTCTATTTTTTCGATGGCAAAAATTACATGGGATACTTTTATTCCCATGGCAAATTTTAGTTTAATTTGGCATGGCAAATTTTACTCTATTATTGCCATGGCAAAAGTTTACATTATTCTTCCATGTCAAAGAGTTTAATTTGCCATGGCAAAAATACTTTTATTCACATGGCAAATTTTAGTTTAATTTGCTATGGCAAAATTTACTTTATTTTGCCATGCAAAAATACCTTTACCCACTTGGCAAATTTACTCTATTTTTCCATGGCAAAAATACTTTTATTCACATGGCAAATTTTCGTTTAATTTTCCATGGCAAAATTTACTCTATTTTGCCATGCAAAAATACTTTTATTCACATGGAAAATTTAATCTACTTTTTTCATGGCAAAAATACTTTTATTCACATGGCAAATTAAACTAATTTTAGTTTAATTTGCCATGTTCTAGCTAACACAAATTTCAGAAAATTGCCATGTGAAATTTACAAAAATTGCCATGGAATTTTTACAAACAAATTGCAACAGTTTGTTGAGAAGAACATTGTGTTTGATAGCAAAGTATCCCAAAAACCTAAGTATCAAAAACTACAGTAATTTAGCCTGCAGGTATGAAATACCACGGTTTTAACACAACATAATATTTTGTGGTATTGCTAATACAGACAACCTGTTTGGCTATCCCGTTTTCAGCGACACAAAATTAGCTAGCTAAAACCATTAGCAGCTGCAAACACACGTGTTTTTCTAGTTAGCTAGCCATTTTATGCAATTACTCGGCCATGCACCAAGAACAGCCATGCACACAGCGTAGAAGACACGTATTCTAGCTGGGCTATCCGGACGGCAACAACGTCTTCAAAACGATTTTTTGGTTGGCTGTAATTTGGAGCACCAAAGGGAAGCGAGCTAACTAGATCACCAAGCAGAAGATCCTAATAAAACGGTCGTGGACATGAGGCGTGTTGAGAAGAAAGTATGAGCGAGGGACTCTTTTCTCAGTGAGCCCAGTTTAAAAAAAAGAGGTATGGAGTTCTTTTTTTAATGCAGAGAAAATACTGTGGTTTGTCAAAAACTGAAGTATTTAAATCACAGTTTTTAGAGACAGCCAAACAACCCTTTGTAATAAAAACTACAGTATTATAAAAAACGGTAGTATTATGGGAATACTTAGAAAATATTTTGTTATCAAATGGGGCCTAAATTCCCATGGAAATAGTACTAACAGCTTCAGAACATGGCAAACCATATTATATTTTTCTTGCCATGGCAAAGAAAACATGATTTCGACACGGCAACATACTTTGTGTTTCCACGGCAACTTATTATGATGTTTTGCCATGGTCAAAAATAATTTAATTTGGGATGACTGCAGAAGTTGAGGCGACATGGCAACATATTTTGTGTTTGCATGGCATAAAACAGATTTTAAGATACCATCAACTATAATTTCTAGTATAAAAGTTTGTCATGCAATATTTGTCAATTAGCATGACAACAATAAGTAAACAGTTTCTGCAAATTCATGAACGACTGAGAAAATGAATCACACAAAAATTGCAACATATGGACTGGGCTTAAAAAAATCGAATCACCATCAGTGCTGAGCTAGTGACACAAAAAGTTGAACCTGTTCACTAAGACTATATTCAAATGCGGCACTTGAGCGGCCGAAGAAGACGAGGAGGATGTGCCCGTTGCCCATGAGCAGCTTATGGTCGTGAAGGGCGCCACAGTGCAGGATGGCGTCGTCGCCTCCCGGCGGCCGCGCATCAGACGAGGTCGGCGGCGTCCAATAGGACGGAGAAGACGAGGAGGAGGGTCTCGTCGCCCATGGACGCTGAGCTCGAAGAACACGCGACCGTGGCCGTCGCCTCCAGGTGGCCGCGCTTTACCATGATTTGGTCGGCCATCTCCGCCGCGCCGGCCCGAACGCCTCCGCCATGGAGCTCCACTGTCCTCCAGATCCATCGCCGCCGCCGGGAACAGTCTCCCTGCGCCGGATCCGCTCCTCCACGCCCTCCCGAACTCGCCTTCGTCGCGGCGCCCTTCGCCAAGTCCACTGACGCCGACCTCTGCTTCCTCTGCATCCAGCAGGAGCTCGCCTGCTCGTCCCGCTCGACGCTGCACCAATCCGCCGCTCGCCTGGGCCACACGCAGCCGGCCCAACACATCTCCAGCACAGCGCGCCGTCCCGGCGGCCTGATTTGGCCGGCCGTCTTCAAATCCGGCAACGAAAAAGAAGAGTGGGGGAGTGGTGTCCAGGGGGAGGGGGAAAACAATGAAACTCGTTCGGGCGGCCCAGAATCATCCTGAACGCTCCGCGGGAGGATTTGCTAAAACCTGGCTCGTTCGGGAGTTATTGATTCCGTTAAGAGCCTGTTTTAATAAGTCATTTGATTTATAAGTCAAGTGACTTAAAATCAGTGACTTATAAATCACGCCTGTTTGGTTACCATCTGACTTATAAGTCATCTGAGCACACCTTTCTACCTTGTTTTTTTATATAAAGATTGTGGGACCCATGCAAAAGGGTGACTTATAAGTTTTAAGTTGGGGTGGAGCAACTTATGACTTATAAGTTGGGGTGACTTATAAGTTGGGTCCGTTTGACAAAATAAATCACTTTTTACACTTTTCGACTTATAAGTTGGTGACTTATTTAGAACCAAACAGGGCCTAAACATTAGTCCACACTCACGTCGGCTACTACTCTACAATAATAACAACTATAATCTCCCCTAAAAAATAACAACTAATTTAGAGACAGTTCCTCCCAGCAATGGACACACTAAGCTTTCAGCAAAATACACAGAGGCGTAAACACAAAATATACGCACTTAATTTCTAGTTCTAGCCAACTGGTCCATTGACTTGATTTAGCGTCTAGCACAGGCGGGGACGCTTGTGGCTTGCCACTTCTTCTTCACCCTCTGAATCTTCGTCAGCTTACCAAACCATCACAAACTCGTCATATTCTTACAGAACAGGCTGCCCTGCCTCGCCAAGCAGATGGTCGGCGTCGGGATCAAGCTCTGCCACAACCTCTATGGCTCTATGCCGTGGTCACCATCCTCTCTGGAGTCGGCTGCAGCTTCCCCGTTCTGGTCGGATAGATGGTTTGCTTGCAGGTCTGGTCCACCGACAACGTTCTCCCCCTCAAGGGTCAAGGCCATGGCTGAAGACACCATCAACTGACCCCTCCCAGTATTAATGCAACAGATTGAAGATCAACAATTTGCAATAGGTCCAAACCTAGATATATCCCAGCAGATGAAGCGGATCTGGGTGCATACCATGTAGAATGCTTCGTTGTCAGCACTCCAAGCCAATCCTGACGTGAGGACACCGGAGCTCGACCAGCTGATGGATGGAGCCATCTTCCTCCTGGCAACACTGCTGCGCCACCCCCTCTCCCAACGATATCCTTTTCTTCAAATTGGTTCCACACACGATTGAAAATGGCCTCAGAGAGAGACCCAGCTAATGGATCTGCACTTTTATAGAGCAACTCGACCACTAGCTGGGATATATGCACAGCCTGCCCACACAAGCTTGCCTCAATCATAAAACATTTGTTTGTTTGCAAATTGAGTCTTAAATCTGCTATCCCTAGCCATGCAGGCCCAATTTGCAGCTTAACACCTTCAGGGTTCGTGCAATTATTTTTCCTGTGTCCCGCTGCACCACAGTTACTGCATTTTGCTTCCTTCCTTGGTTGTTTCGGCAAATCATCTCTCTGTCGACGGGTGGTCTTCTTATGCCTCTTACCTCTGCAGATGCTGCAAAATGTAGTTCTCATACTCAACTCCTCATATGGTGCTTTATCACAGCTGTTTGTCGGCTGTCCTGCATTTCACTTCTTCTCAGGGGCACAAATGCCAGCCAATGTGTCTACCCGCAAAAACTTGCTATTATTTATAACTGTTTTACCAGATCCTTCATGTAGACATCAATTTGATGTGGGCCGGCCAATTCACCTTCTCGCCACATGTAGGTGTCAGCGAGTGGTTGTGATTCACCCTGTGTTCGGTTATGTACCACCCGTTGTCGTGTGTCCGAAGCAATCTGATCATAGCCAGGCACTCACAACGGCAAGCCCTGCCGTTTTCTTTTATTGGCTTCCCCTGCATTCCACGACATATATTATTTTGCTTCAATTTAAAGGACCGAGAAAAAGATGTTTCATGCATATGTAATATGAATCGCAAGAAAATAAATAACAAAATTGTTTTGCCATTAGAAAGCTATCTAATCACTTACAGAGCACCTGCAGACAACTTCCTGCATACACTTGGTCTTCCCAGCATTGAGCCTGCTTTTCCCATATCTTATCCCAAATCCGTGCTCCCAATCTTCTTCGAGAGAGTCGAATGTCAACACACTCTCAGTTTCCACTAAATGACCACCGAGGTTGTTCGTGTATCCGCGGATCGTCTGCGGTAGGGCGCCAACTCTTTTCCGGACAAGGCGTTCGGCAGGTGTTTTCCAACTCTAACACTGAACCAAACAAAACAAAATAGATTAAAATCAACCAGAAAGTTTCTGGATTTCTATTTAGGAACTAGAACCCTTGTATATCATCCGCAATTTTTATCAAGCACCACTTGTACATGCAACTGCGGTATTAGAAATAGCAACCAGCAGCAGGCTGTGCACACATTTGTTTTAATCAGGAACATTCTGCAACTTTTATCAAGCACCACTTGTACAAATAGAAAGCATAATTCAATTGCACACAAGATAAAAATGATTTAGCTGCGCTGCATGCCTCGTCGGCAAAGATAGGTAGCCTGCACTTAGAGATTTCATCAACAATCAGGCTGCGGCGGCGCCCCGGATCGAAACAAAAAACAATCTTGCGCCGCCTGAAAGAACATGCGGTGCCCCCATGTTTGGTTTTGGTAATTGATGACAATCTCTATGGACTAATGGTTGCCTTGAGTTATATTTGAAGGTTTTGTCCATAGGCTTTTCTTGGAGTACATGTGTTGGTTTCAAGAATAGTTTGTGTCGACCAAGGTGCTATTTAAGGAATTACCTAAAGATTGGTCTTATGCGAGGTTGATCAAGACTAAGTCAAAAAGTGAATCAAGTTGATCAACCCACAAAGCGTAGAAGATGTACCGAGAGGGATCAAATGATTCCATGGTATGGTAAGCATTGTCAATTACGCTTTGTGTACTAACCCATGGTCTTCGTGAGAGTTCTTTGTGGGGTTAGGTTGCGGTGTGCAAGTTCAAGTGGAGCATCATGAAGAGATCAAATGCTTGAAGCTTGCCGTCCATTGTGGTGACAATGGACATGTGAAGATGTGCGGAAGAGTGGCTCACCCATAGTGGAGTATGGGGGAGCAATCAACTAGTCTTCATCGAGCCAACACAATCAAGAAAGGTGGTCCAACTTGAGGAAGTCAAGATCGTCATCATCTAGCTCAAGTGGACCATGTGCAAGGCAAAGGTTTGCCCTTGATAGGTTTTTTATTTTACCGGTCTCATGATGGTAGTTGGGAGAACGGGTTATAGGATCGATTGCCGTACTATCAAGGGGGGGCTCTCGATGAGTAGCTTGATCATATCGTTAGTTGAGAGCTCAAAGCATTGCATCCTTGCATCATCTTTCTTGGTTCTTGTTTGGTTCTTTTTATGAGTCTTAGAGCTTATGGTCATCTTCATGACAAGCTCGAGTTCATCGAAAACGGAGTTCACATGCATCTTCTATGATGTTTTCGATGTTGGAGGTTATGTCGGTTCTTCCTTTTTGGAGGTTTCACTCCTCTATTTGTTTGGCATACCTTCCCTGCCTCTTCTTACTATAACCAATCGCTATTTTGATGCTACTCGTCGTCTTGTATCCAACAAGCTTGAGTTTGCTCAATTCGGAGTTCATATGCAGAAGTTATGGCAGTTCTGATTTTCCGTGGAGTTTACTTGCTTTTGTGGAAGTGGCTTAAGGATGGCGCCAACGGTAGTACCGCTGGGCCGGAGCAGCAATACCGCTTATCGCCACAAGCGGTAGTACCGCTGTCCCACAGCGGTAGTACCGCCCATGGCCATAAGCGGTAGTACGGCTCCGGTTCCGCGCTAGTACCGCCTCGACTCGAGACATGGTTTTCTCGTGTCGGGTTCATCGGCAGTAGGAGCGGTAGTACCGTTCATGTGCAGTAGTACCGCGGCTACCACCACCCCTAGTGCCGCTCAATGGCCCTCATCTATGTTCCTTCTCCCTGTGCTCGTGGTAGGCTTGTGCGCGGTCCCAGCGGTAGTACCGCCGGGCCGGAGCGGCAGTACCGCTTATCGCCACAAGCGGTAGTACCGCTGTCCCAAGCGGCAGTATCGCTGCGGCCAACGGTAGTGCCGCTCATACGGCTCCGCCACACACTCTGTTTTGCTCCGCTCTCCGTGTTCTACCTCCCGGGCGGTAGTACCGCTCCCCTGAGCGGTAGTACCGCTCGTGCGTGGACTGAGCACATAACAGTTGGATTCGGGAGCTCCTATAAAAGGGGGTCTTCTTCCCCATTCAACCTTGTTCTTTCAGCTCGGGTTCTTCCCCCATTGTTGACCTTCTTCGAGCTTGCTAACTCTCAATCCCTTCATGGATTCTTGCTAGTTTTTGAGGGAAAAGAAAGAGGAGATCTAGGTCCACATTTGCACCAATCACTTTCTCCTCTATGTGAGGGGAACCCCTTGGATCTAGATCTTGGAGTTCTTGGTGTTCTCCTTCTTGTTCTTCCTCTCATTTTCCTCCCTAGCATTAGTTGCTTCGGTGGGATTTGAGAGAGAAGGACTTGGGCACTCCGTGTGCCCTTGCCATTGCATTTGGTGCATCGATTTGAATTCTCCACGGTGATACGTGGAAGTGAAGTTTGAGAAGCTTATTACTCTTGAGTGTTTGGGCACCCTAGAGCTTGTTCCTCTTGGGTGCCTTGGCGCCCTAGACGGTTGGTGTTGTTCGGAGCTCAATCATTGTGGTGTAAAGCTTCGGGCAAGCGTCGGGGTCTCCAATTAGGTTGTGGAGATCGCCCCAAGCAATTTGACGGGTACCGGTGACCGCCCCCAAGGGTTACCAAAGTGTACGGGTTCGGTGACCGCCCCCAAGGGTTGCTATTTGTACGGGTTCGGTGACCGCCCTCAAGGGTCCCTTAGTGGAATCACGGCATCTTGCATTGTGCGAGGGCGTGAGGAGATTACGGTGGCCCTAGTGGCTTCTTGGGGAGCATTGTGCCTCCACACCGCTCCAAACGGAGATTAGCATCCGCAAGGGTGTGAACTCCGGGATACATCGTCGTCTCCGCGTGCCTCGGTTATCTCTTACCCGAGCCCCTTTACTTATGGACTTTACTTCGTGATAGCCATATTGTTTCTTGTCATATATCTTGCTATCACATAGTTGCTTATCTTGCTTAGCATAAGTTGTTGGTGCATATAGGTGAGCCTAGTTGTTTAGGTTTTGTGCTTGACAAATTAACCGCTAGGTTTATTCCGTATTTGTTAAAGCCTAAACCGTAATTATTTCAAAACGCCTATTCACCCCCCTTTAGGCGACATCGACGATCTTTCAATTGGTATCAGAGCCTCGTCTCTCTTTGTTAGGCTTAACCGTCTAGAGAGTAAAGATGTCGACTAGGAGATTAGGATTCTCTGACACTCTTAGTTTCGATGGCACAAATTTTGATGTTTGGGTAATTCGCATGCTTAATCTTTTTAGGGTCATGGACCCAAATTTAGAGCGAATTGTAGATATGGGTTTTTCTCCTCCAAAGGATCCCCAAAGATTATCTTTAGAGGATGATAAAAACTCTTATCTCAATGCTCAAGCTTCTAATGTGCTCTTCGATGCTTTGAGCAATGTAGTTATATTTCACCTCATGCCGTTCCGGGATGCTCATGAGTTGTGGACGAAGCTTCAAGATAAATATGGTGTGTCCAAGATTTGTGGGGATGATTGTTTTCCCTCCACCTCCGGTCGTATAGTCTTCTCAACTTCTTCTACTTCACCTACATGTGGTTTGCCACAAGGTAATGATATGGTGAGTAGTGTTGGTCATTGCAATGATGATAGTATGCTTATTGTGGATGATCCTTCATCACTATCTTATTGCAATGATCCTTCTTTGGGCTTTAACACTTCGAGCACTCCAAATGTTTCACATGCTTGTGTTGATAGTCCTTGCATATCATGCAGAAATTGCTTGACTAAATCTTATGATGATATGTGTACTATGTCTTGTTGCCATGATAAAAATACATATATTTTCTCGAATTGTTGTGCTAACAATGTAGAGGAAACCCAACACTACATGGAACAAGATGTGGTGTTTAATGGTGCTTCAAGGGATCTTACATCATCATCTATTGCTTTTTGCCTTATGGCTAAGGCTTCAAAGGTATCTCCTACTTTGAAACCCAATATGTCTCTTTATGATGATGTTGATACTAACGATGATGAAGATAATGATGAAGAGAATGATAATGTTGCCTCCTTAAAAATTAAGGGGGAAATGGTTTTTAAAGCTCTTCATAAAAATAAAATTGCTTGTTCCAACTTCATGGAAATCATGTCCATTGCCATTGAGGGCAAGAAGTATATTGATGAGTTGAAATCTCGTCTTGAGGAGCATGAGGTCACCATTGATAAAATGGAAGGTTATGAGCATGATTACGCTAATGAAATTGCGGACCTCTCTCAAGCTCTTGAACTTGAACAAACCACCAAGGAATCTCTTGAGGAGACTTTTGCTCTAGAATTATCTAGAGTGAGGGAATCTCGTGATAGAGCTCTTGAGGTGGCCAATGATTTTGAAACTAAAAATGAGGAGCTTGAAGTTGCCCCGAGCAATTTGACGGGTACCGGTGACCGCCCCCATGGGTTACCAAAGTGTACGGGTTCGGTGACCGCCCCCAAGGGTTGCTATTTGTACGGGTTCGGTGACCGCCCTCAAGGGTCCCTTAGTGGAATCACGGCATCTTGCATTATGCGAGGGCGTGAGGAGATTACAGTGGCCCTAGTGGCTTCTTGGGAAGCATTGTGCCTCCACACCGCTCCAAACGAAGATTAGCATCCGCAAGGGTGTGAACTTCGGGATACATCGTCGTCTCCGCTGCCTCGATTATCTCTTACCCGAGCCCCTTTACTTATGCACTTTACTTTGTGATAGCCATATTGTTTCTTGTCATATATCTTGCTATCACATAGTTGCTTATCTTGCTTAGCATAAGTTGTTGATGCACATAGGTGAGCCTAGTTGTTTTAGGATTTGTGCTTGACAAATTAACCGCTAGGTTTATTCCGTATTTGTTAAAGCCTAAACCGTAATTATTTTAAAACACCTATTCATCCCCCTCTAGGTGACGTCGACGATCTTTCACCGCCCCTGGAATAATGCCACACTTACCTGTCTATTGGTGTACGGGAAAGTCCGTCGCCATTGCTAGCTTGGTCATGCTTGATACCCGGCCACCAACAGAAGGCCTCAGTGCCGCAGCTCTCTCCGCCGTCAGCAAAAAGTCCCCAAACAATGGTTTTATCAAACTGACAATTCACTAGCCAGCATAACAAACTAAAATAAACAGGGCATCATTCCAACTACGGTTGCAAGGTACAGAATGCAGTTCTACAGAAAATCCCAATTACCTCTTAGTCCATCCAGGGGCTTGGGGATCCACCTTGCCAGTCGATTGTGCAGAGCCTCCATCGCCACTTCCTGTTCGATCTTGAATCACAGCGCCCTGATCTCCATCAAAATGTGCTTCAACGCCACCCTGGTCAACGGCGTTTGCATTGACACGGCAGGGCCGCCGGCAGCCACACTTGTTTCCTCGCCGCACATAGCACCACCCCCGAACTGCCCAGCTGAGCTGCGCCCAAATCCTCCGACCACCGCCCCGCCAGATCCGTTGGTTAATTCCTTTTCCGCACGACCAGCCCCACCAATCAATTCAATTAGGGCCGCCGCGCTAGCCGCCTCATCCGGGAATATGGGCAACCTGAGCACGTTGGATCGAAGCTCTAAGCTTGTTTTGATGCTGGATCGTAAATGGGAACGAAGAACATTTATGTACAAGGATTGATTTCTTACCTGTCCATCGGAGCGACGGGAAAATCCATCGCCACGGCTGCGCCAGCAGTAATCGGAGACCACGTCCGGTGATGCGAGCAGGGAATCAGTGTGCGAGAATGCCGCCGATGTAGCCGCCACCGACGCCGCCCTCCGGCTCTAATTTTTACTCGGCTCGATCATCTTTCGCTGAAAACAGGGGCCGAAGCTGGTGGACGGGGATGCATTCATTTTGCCCGTCGTTAACGGCGACTCCACAGACGGTGCCGCCCGTCATCTGACATCGTACGTACAAGGCCCGCCACTGTGTATTCCCCTCTTATTCTGTACGGTATATCGAATTTAATAATGCCTCGCACAAATCCCAGAGCTCATCTGGACGGCCCAGATATCAGGACCACCTGGACCCGAGAGCCAAAACGCAAAGCATCTAGTTGCTGCCATGAGCACGACACAAAACTCTAAAATCAAATCCCTCCTAATCTGTTTTTAGGTGCACTTATAAGATGTATGTGCGTCTCTTCCAAAAAATATCTCCTATGTTTAAAGTGAGCGTCATTTGTGGCGCCGCTGCTTGAGAGGACAGTATGTGCATGTTTCTATTTTAAAAAGATACATAGAGTCCTTGCATCTAAAAAACCATATTAGAAAAATCCTCACCTTCACAAAGTAAAAAAGGAAAAAAATTACCACTGCAGTCTATCAACCCTTCATTTAGAAAATACCAGAGGTTCTCACCTCTTTTAAAAAACAATTCACGCCTTCATCTAAAAAAATTCAAAAGATTACATGCCGCGGCCAACCACTTACGCCACGTGGCATAACTGGTTGGCCGCCCTTCACGCGTAGCTTAATGGGTTGAGCTGCTGTGAAAATGCCACTGTAGACAAGCTAGAGGCTGTTTGGTTAAAACAACCATAAAACTGCAGATTTGGTTGTGAATCGTCTGTAATGCCTTGGCACTTGAGTGAATATGTTTATATACTAATTTAAAGTAGTGACATGTACATTTGTAGGAAATCGGACAATCATTTTACACAGAAAAAATATGACAATGTAAGCGATTTATAGCTAACACATACACAATTGAACAACTATACTTTGATGTTGCATACATTTAAATAGATAGTGTTCCCATAATATTATTACAAAGACATGCATCATACAAAACACAGTATGGTTCACATGAGGATGACCTCCATCAACATAGCTAAACTTATGTTGCCATTGCTAGACAAGCATGAGCTATTCTACTATGAATATTGTCATGCTGTCTTCGTTCCCCTCATCTTCAACCGGGTCTGCTTGTGTTCGTGCCACCTCCAGTCATAGCACTGGAAGTACATACTCATCATCGGCATCACATCTATAAAAAACTTTAACCTTGGTACTACTGGCCAATGACCGATCAATATGCGCATCAAGCAATTACGTAGCAAAAGATATAAACCATGACAAAAATTGGGCCATTCCTGGCCAATCCATTCATACATAATCTTGAAAATGCGTAGAGAGTAGCAATATGCAACAAGTACTAATGATACTGTAATAACATACTACAATCTATGACTATTAACCATCAAATCACAAAAAACAGAAAACAGGAATATGCATGATCAGAGAATTTTTTTAGAAGAGGATGGATGGGGATGAGTGATGGAGGGTGGAGGGAGGAGAGAGGAGGAAGGAGTCCCAGTTCACCGGCGCCGGCGGACGATCGGACCTGCCCCGTCCCTCACGGACACCAGATTGAGGAGGCACGGGACGACCTGACCTCCACCATAGGGGGCAAAGGGAGGGAGGAGGGAGGTAGGAGTATGGAGGAGAAGGGCCGGTGATCGGCGCCGGAGCCGTCGGACCGCCGGCCGGCCACCACCATGGGATGAGAGGGGGGGGGGTGAGGGAGGAGGGAAAACTATACCTGCCGGATGTGGAGTGTCGCCGGAGTAAGCAGTAGAGGCAGGGGCGGCAGCGGCCAAACCCTAGACTGCCGTGGCGCGCATGTCATGAGGTCGAGCGGGACTCAGGCGTGTTCTGTCCGTTTCCTCTGATGCCATTGAACATATAAACGTTCAAGAAGTGCTAGGCCAGACGAAGCCAGCCACGTTGTCCCTAAATCGCTATGAATAGTGCTGCTATCATCACTATAAATTTGGTGGCCTGCCAAGGGCATTTTAGTAATTTCACGTACAGGCAAACACGGTGAAAACCCTAGCCTATCGACAGCCTCCTCTCACCCCAATCCTCCCAATCCCCGCCTCCTCTCCTCCTCCCCAATCCACCGCCTCCTCTCCTCCTCCTCCCCAGTCCGCCGCCTCCTCTCCTCCCCCTCCCAGTCCGCCGCTCCTCTTCTCCTCCCCAATCCGTGAGCGCTCACCACCAAGAAGCCACGGGCTCCTCTTCTCCTCCCCAATCATGAGCGCTCACCACCAAGAAGTCACGGGGGGACTGCGCCGCCGCTGGAGGAAAAAAGGAAGAGGAGGTGGCACGGGGGAGACCAGAAAAGAGGAAGAGGAGGTGGCGCGGGGGAAACCAGCGGCAGTGACAGGCTCGACAAGGAGGTGAGCTAGAGCACGGGCTGCCGTGAGCGCTGCGTCGTCTGGGAGCCACCGTGGAGCAGGTGCTTTTATCCTCCCCAATTCGTGAGCCCTCACCACCAAGAAAATTAGTTCGTTTGCTACCAGTTAAATCGATCTATTCATCGTTTTTCTTGTTCCCCATAGGCTTGAGTTTGTCCGCTTGGTGGAGCAGGCAGGGAGCAAGCAAGCAAATATGGGAGAAGGTAATAAGGATCAACGTGATGATCCTATAGTTTTTGCCCGATCTTTCACCGCAAGACAATAAAATAGGAAAACTTCTAATCACGGGAGTAATCCGCGTAACCTGAAGATGAGGAAACAAATCCAGCAAGCAACGTGATGAAGATCACCATGCCTCAAACCAAAGCACGATAATCCTTGCTGAACACAAGAACCTTCGCAGCAATCTTTATTAGATAAACGGCATCGCCGTCCCCAAAGGGATGCTTCACCAAGGAAACACAACTCGATAGTTTTCGACTAAAATTCTCCACCCCCTAAACCTAATGCGCCCCAACTCCTTATATGGAGGGGTGAGGCGCCCAGTCTAGCCTCGACCTGACTTGGTTGGACAGACCCAAAACCAGGCCAAAACTCACAATTATTAAAAATCTAATTATTAAAAATAACAATGACACGCCTAGCTTGGCGGAGTCCTGAAATTGGGCTTCACCTCCTCCGTCGTGCCCATATCATCTTCCCCCCTTCAAAAAGTGTTGTCCTCAACATGTGAGGGTCTACTGGAAAGGGTGGAGTGATATCAACAAAAGCATCACGCGTCTTCGCCATCTTCAAGTCTCGCCTGCCTACCACTCCAAATCCCCCCTCTTGGTCTGCTCGACTTGGTTCAGCTGTGGGTGCCTTTCTTCTCCACACACGCCTGGGCATAGGCGCCACCACCTTCTTCTTGTCCACCTTTGTTGGAGCCCTTTGTTTCTGAACATGAACCTGCTTTGCACTACCCTGCAAAAGATGAGTAATGCCTGGGCCACACAACTGACGAACATGTCCATCCTTGCCTTTGTGCATCCGCACTGCTGCTCCAACAAAACGCCTCGCAAGTGTGCTAACAAAACTGCGCTTGTCGCTCCGAAGCACCTCATGCACTGGGATATGATCAGCACAAATATCATCAGTCTGAACACCTGTGTCAACACAAACTGGAATTGTAACACATGCTGCAACATCCTTCCTCTCATCAGAAAGAGGCTGCACTTCAACTGGCTTGTCACTAACAAGAACAACATGCTTGTCATCTACAGGTATAGCTGAAGCAATATCAACAATGTCGCTCTGTGCATCATGCTCCTCATGCTGCAGCTTAGCTAACCCTGGCGGCTTAGCCTTGCACAACCTCTCCTTGTGTACCACCAGCTCCACATTAGACTTTATTTGATCATCCTTCATAGGCTTCAAAGTCTGTTGTTTTCCATCATGCACAAAAGAATATGCATTTGCTCTCCCAGCATGTGTAACATTGCGATCATACTGCCATGGACGTCCAAGTAACAGCCCACACACCTCCAATGACAACACATCACATTCTACCACATCAACATAGTCACCAACTGTAAATGGCACACGCACTTTATGAGTAACCTTCAACATACCACAACTATTCAACCACTCAAGATGCTTAGGTTCAGGAATACGCCATGTGGACAACCCCAATGATGCCACCATTGCCTTGCTTATGCCATTAGTACAGCTACCACCATCAATCATCAACTTGCATGCTTTGCCTTTAATCATACACTGAGTCTGAAATAAACTCCACCGCTGACCCTTGTCAACTGTTTTGCAAGCTTCATCATGTACCCTCTTGAGTTGCATATTCAACCCACTCAATGGTACAACATCGTCCACCAAAATCGTGTCAACATCAGCCTTGTCCTCCTTAGAACCAGTACGTGTTGTCTTTGCCTCGTTGTCGTCGTTAACATCATCTATCTTCACCATGGATGTGTCCTTGGAAATTACCTTCGCAGAATGTTGCACAGTATGCGCGGGAAAAACTGTAATGGGCTTTTTAAATTCCGCCCGCATCTCTTTAATGATCTTTTGTATATCAGCTATCTCAGCCCGAGCACGTTCCTTAGAATTCTCATCCAACCGAGAAAACCATGTGGAAGTCATCTTCCCGATCCGGCGAACAGATAATAAAATCGCAATTTTTTTACCACGAGCTAGACTCTACCGTAAGTTGGTTTCCAAACGGACGGAAACAAGAGAATCTTCTCTCTCCTGCCTTAACTAATTAGGATTTAACTAATTTAAAAATCCAGCAAGCTGATCACAGAACACCAAAACAAACTAGTACTCCATCATGTACCAACCAAATCGCTCTGCTTCCTGAAAATCCGGAGTCAGCCAAAAACAACGTGTCCTTCCTATCCGAGCGACCAAACCTCGCTGAGATCACAAGGAAAATTGATAGCACCGACGCCCTCAGTTTGATCCGACTGGAAGACGAACTCTCCGCCGAGACACAGATCCAAGCGTGCTCGGCCCTTGCGAATTTGCCGCCACTAAGCTCCTCGCCGAACAGCAAATTGCACCGTGATCCACGAGAACTCTCCGCAGAATAGACTGGCGGCAATGATGCAATCTCAACAGGATGAACTCGCGGTGAGAAACCCAGTAATCTGATACCACATAATAAGGATCAACGTGATGATCCTATAGTTTTTGCCTGATATTTCACCGCAAGACAATAAAATAGAAAAACTTCTAATCACGGGAGTAATCCACGTAACCTGAAGACGAGGAAACAAATCCAGCAAGCAACGTGATGAAGATCACCACGCCTCAAACCAAAGCACGATAATCCTTGCTAAACACAAGAACCTCCGCAACAATCTTTATTAGATAAACGGCATCGCCGTCCCCAGAGGGATGCTTCACCGAGGAAACACAACTCGATAGTTTTCGACTAAAATTCTCCACCCCCAACCTAATGCGCCCCAGCTCCTTATATGGAGGGGTGAGGTGCCCAGCCTAATGGGCCTCGACCTGACTTGGTTGGACAGGCCCAAAACCAGGCCAAAACTCACAATTATTAAAAATATAATTATTAAAAATAACAACGACACGCCTAGCTTGGTGGAGTCTTGAAATTGGGATTCACCTCCTCCGTCGTGCCCATATTAGAAGGAGAATGACCCTGAGAGATGGCCACCATAGGGTCGTGACCTTCTTTAGCACACACATCGGCACCGCCCCCGCGGCCACAGCAGGAGGACGACATTGGGGAACGAGAAAGTCAGGTACTACTCATGTGACGGCGCAAGAGCCCATCCTGGTCGAGCACCGTCCCAGGTTCGTGTTTCCCCCTATAGTTCTCTGAATTTTCTTGCACAATTTTCTTAGGTTTGCATATTCTTTTTGTTTATATGTATTTACAATGTTTGATTACGACCCCAATGAGTATAAAGAGATTTTAATTTTGTGTGTGTGTGTGCAGCTTGTCTGGTGGGATGGGGATTTAGAGGATAAATTTTATGGCAGTAAGGATGTCAAGTTTGAGATGTCACATAGGAGGGGAAAGGAATTTACTCTCTTCTAATAAGGTGAAGAGAGACTGCTGGTTTAAAGGGAATACATACTTTAACATGATTTCTTCCAATTCAACAAACCAGGTGCTACTCATGTCCTTTCATGGTATGGCTTATGTGACTACAAAGTATATTACTTTCTGTTATTTCTTTGATCCCCCAATACTGTTAGCTTTCTAGACAAGTTCAGAATTCACTGACGTGGAGATCTCTCAATTAATATGTAGGTGTGGAGCTACTCGAGGCAGCATGACATTATGCCACATGGAGATGGGGATGGCCATGCCCGCGCCAATGCTGTCGGCCGACGTCGGTGAGAGCATCACGGTCGACAACGGCTCCAACGACCTCTCCAGGAGCTTCTCCATGAGCTCCTCGGACGACACCAACTCCAATATCATGTTCTCCACACCCGGAAGCAAGATGGACAAGGTGCTCATCGACAGCGATGGCGGCATGATCACCAACCTCAGCAAAATCGAATCCCAAGTAGGATAAGCTTCACATGTATACACTTCACATCCATCCACACTCTGCTTCCCATCAATTGTTTAATGCTACACTTCTACTAACACTTTGGACCAAATTTAGTTTGGCATGTCGACCACGTATTTGGACATGCCCGGCATGGACGACTATCTGCACCTGCATCAGGACTTCATCGCCTGCACAGTCTGCACCAAGCATGGCTGCGCCACTTACCCACGAAGCATCGCTTAGAGGGTTAGTTAGTTTCCTGCAATATTTTTGGTGTTTGTCTTGGTGCCACATGTTTGTACTGAATATTTTTCTTGCTTATGATGTTTAGGAAAGAAGAGCTAGTAATAGCAAGAAGCTAAGGAGGCTGCAAGACCTCGTGCCCAATATGGACAAGGTAACTAAATCAGTTGAACTGATGCACACTGTGTCACCGTAGAGATGAATTTTCACCATGAATTACAGAAGCTCATACTCTCTAAAGTACTAAAACTGATGACTACATTCCTGCATATTTAGATAAATAAAACTAACTACTAAAGTACTAAAACTGATGGTTCTAATCCAAAGTGGAAGTATTGCTTACAGAAATTCAGAACCTTGGTAGGTGTCGATGACTCAGACCTTAGTTACTTTGGACTTCAGAATTGCATTTGTGCAGCTATTCTCTAGGAGAAGTCATGCAATACAAACATATTAATAAGTTTCTTCTTGAATACGTAGCAAACAACTGCATCAGACAAAGATCTAGAGTACCTGCTCATATCTGGTGAGCGGGTAGTCTCTCGCCCCAAACGCCTAAGCTCCTGGTGATATCCTACTCCGCTCGGTTTCTTCTTCTTCCATGCCTACACAGCTCTAGCTTTTTTTTAGTTTAGCCCGTCTAAATTTCTGTCATATAAAATCTTATGAAACAATGTGCTACTATTCTTATTATTGAACTATGTCAATCTGTTTTTTAAGTGGGGGAGTGATGAATCGAACAAGGAGGAAGGGCGACGTGTTTGTTCTTCAACCATTTCCCTCTGAAACCTAGGTTAGGACTGTCCCCTGTTAAGTATGTGGTTGTACGTTGTACCTGCTACTAAATTAGTCATGCGCACATGTTCAATTTTTGACTTTTTCTTGCCTCTAAAACCCAAGTTAGGATTGTCCCTTGTTAAATGTGTGCTTGTACCTAATGCTAAATTAATCACGCACTTCCATTTTGGTTACAGAAAATTGGGGGGAATCATATCTGGAGCATATGTGAACTTGGCCTCCGGTCATTGAGTCAGGTTTCTGGTTTTGCTTGGGAGAGTAGCATGTGTTTCCCATTTGTTTATTTAAATAATTTGTATCTAATTCTTGTGAACCAGATCGTGCTTGGGAGAGTAGCATGTGTTTGATTTAGTTACATACATAGACCTTTTGAACATTTGGCTTGGCTGTTTGGATCTGCTTTTATGCAGGGAGACTGTATTCCAACCATAAAACTGACGGGCACACTAATATTTTTTTTGGAAATGGAGGCGTGCCCTCGGCCTCTTCATAATAATGATGCATGCATCCATCTTATTAAAAAGTCTCGAAGTATCCCAAAGTCATGAAGGTATTACAGCTCGCAAGTGGAGCAAAAGCAAAAATAAATAAATGAGTACAACCGGTAAGGCAAAAAAGAGGATAAGCTCCCTAGACTCCTATCCTGTTATGCGACCGCCATCCGAACCGGTTGAATATACCCCGTGCTACCATCTCCCATTGGTTGCACCCAGTACCCAAAGGCTCCCTGGAGTCCGCAGGAGTGAGTAAGGACCACGTACGGATCCAAGCGGTAGCTCTGAAGATAACCTGCAAGAAAGTTAAAGTGTGTTGTCTGTTAAAAATCAAATCATTCCTACAGTTCCAGATAGCCCACAAAAGCGCACATGTTCCAATCCGAATACGAGCAGCAGTATCCTGTTCAACCCCAGCTAACCACGTTCCAAACAACGATTCTATGTTAGCTGGAGGAGTGATATTGAAGGCAATATGAATAGTTCTTCAAAGCAATTTAGCGAGGGGGCATTCAAGGAATAAGTGTTGTATTGTTTCATCATGATCACAAAAAGAACAACGTGAACTACCCATCGCCTCTTGATTAAGTTGTCCTTAGTGAGTATAACTTGCTTGTGGACAAACCACATAAAAATTTTAATTCGCAAGGGAACCTTAATCTTCCAAATATGCAACGATCGCGAGATTGGGCAGAATTAATCAAATCTATATAAAACGATTTCACCGTGAAACCTCCATTTTTAGCTAATGTCCATTGCATCGAATCCGACTGGTCTGAGAGTCGAACATCTATCAATCTTCGAACCAAGTGCAACCAAGCAGTCCATCTCTGACCAACTAACGCACGCCTGAACTGGATATTCAAGGGGATTGTTTGGAACACGGTACCTACGTAATCCTCCTTGCGTTGTACAATATTATAAAGGGTGGGATACTGAACGGCCAGGGGTGTTGCTCCTAACCATGTATCCTCCCAAAATCTTGTTGATATCCCATTGCCAACCAAGAATTTGACCCTACGAAAGAATAAATCCTTCACTCTCATAAGCCCTTTCCAGAATGGCGAGTCAGTTGGTCTCATGGTAACCTGGGCGAGCGTTTTCGACTGCAAGTATTTATTACGCAAAAGTTGTGCCCATATGCCCTCCGGCTCTGTCCCCAACCTGTAGAGCCACTTGCTCATGAGGCATTTATTCTTGATTTCTAAGTTCTCAATACCAAGCCCTCCCTGGTCTTTTGGCCGGCAAAGGATATCCCATCGCGCCAGTCGGTATTTCCTTTTGGCCTCATCTGACTGCCAGAAGAAACGAGATATGAAGAAATCAAGTCGCTTTCGTACCCCTTTAGGGATTTCGAAGAAAGAGAGTAGGAACATTGGCATACTGGTCAATACCTAATTAATCAGCACTAGCCGACCTCCATAAGACATAAGCTTACCCTTCCAGCAGCTCAGCTTTTTTCTCAATTCGATCTTCAATACACTTCCATTCTTTATTAGACAACTTACGGTGGTGAATTGGTATGACCAAATAACTAAATGGTAACGACCCTAATTCACACCCGAACAATTGTCTATATGTGTCTTGCTCGTCTTTGGCCTTCCCAAAGCAGAACAACTCACTTTTGTGAAAGTTTATCTTTAATTCAGACAATTGTTCGAAAAGGCACAATATAAGTTTCATATTGCATGTTTTAGCAATGTCATGTTCCATGAATAAGACGGTGTCGTCAGCGTACTGCAAGATAGAGACTCCTCCATCGACCAAATGAGGAACTAAATCCTCCACCTGACCATGCTGTTTGGCTCTGCCAATAAGAATGGCCAACATATCGACCACTATATTAAATAAGAGAGGAGACATAGAATCTCCTTGTCTCAAACCCTTATGTGTCTGGAAGTAATGGCCGATATCATCATTAATCTTGATTCCGACACTACCATTCTGGACTTGAGAACCCACTTGGTTCCGCCAAGCCTCACTAAATCCTTTCATGCGCATTGCCTGCTGAAGGAAAAGCCATTTAACTTTATCATATTCCTTCTCAAAATCCACTTTGAAGATAACCCCATCTAGCTTCTTCGAATGGATTTCATGAAGCGTTTCATGTAGCACGACAACCCCTTCAAGTATGTGTCATCCTTGGCATGAACGTCGTCTGACTCCGTTGTACCACTGAATGGGCAATTTGAGTCAATCTATTGGTACCAACCTTTGTGAAGATTTTGAAACTCACATTAAGAAGGCATATTGGCCTAAATTGTTCAATCCGAACTGCTTCTTCTTTTTTGGGTAACTACGTAATTAGGCCAAAATTAAGATGAAACAGCTCGAGATGGCCACTAAAGAAGTCCTGAAACATAGGCATAAGATCATTCTTAATAATATGCCAACATTTCTTATAGAATTCAGCTGGAAACCCATCTGGTCCCGGTGCTTTATTCAGTTTCATTTGTGAGATGGCATTCAAAACCTCCTTCTCAGTAAATGGTGCAGATAGAGTATCATTCTCCTCTACCTGAAGTTGAGGTATATCTCCAAAAACAGATTCATCTAGGGCCACCGTGCTTGCTTCCGGATGCCCAAAAAGTTGCTTATAGTAATTAGAGATATATGCTTTCAGATTCACATGCCCTATAATTGTCCCCTCGTCCTGTTTGAGCTGTATGATTTTCTTCTTCCTATGTTTACCATTCACAACCATATGGAAGAATTGTGTATTATCGTCCCCTTGGACAACCTTAAGCACTTTAGCGCGCAGTGCCCACTTGAGCTCTTCTTCTCTAAGAAGAGAGCGTAAGCCTTGCTCAGCTTCGGACTTGGAGTGTTGCTCAGTAATCGTAAGGGGATTACTTTCAGCTTTTAAATCTAAAGTATCAATTAAATGAGTAAGGCGTTCTTTCTCTTCCTTGTATATCCCACTCTCATTTCTGGCCTAACCTTGCAAAAACTATCTCAGATGTCTGATCTTATTTTGCCACCTCTCTATGCTAGTTCTACCGCTAACAGGTTTTGCCCATTCGTGTGCAATGATCTCTAGAAAGTTTTCTTTCTCGAACCAACCTAGTTCAAAAGAGAAAGCGTTCTTTTTGGCGACATGGGTAGCCTCTCCCGAGTCTACAAGAAGAGGTGTATGATTGGAGATCCCTCTATGCATCGCATGAACCGATACTAGAGGGTACTTTTGTTCCCATTCGACACTGGCGAGTACCCTATCCAACTTCTCATAAGTTGGAATGGGCAACGAATTGGCCCAAGTAAATTGTCTACCGGTGAGCTCAATTTCTCTCAAATCAAGACTCTCGATAATCATGTTGAACATCATAGACCATCGTCCATCAAAATTATCATTGTTTTTTCCTCTCTCCTCCGAATAATGTTAAAGTCCCCACCGACTAGGATTGGCAAGGATTCATCGCCACAAATCCATACCAACTCAGCTAAAAAATCTGGTTTGAACTCGGGTTGTGCTGCTCCATATACAACCACAAGAGACCATCGGAATCCATCCAATTTGGATCTCACCCGAAATTTGACTGTAAAGTCTCCCCTGACCACATTAAGCACCTCGAGTGTTGCACACCGAACCCCTAGCAAGATCCCACTAGATCTTCCTCTAGGAGGTAAGACATGCCAATCAAAATCAATTCCACCTGAAAGAGTTCCAAGGAACTGTGAGGTGAAGTTATCTCGTCTAGTTTCGAAAAGCGCAATAAAGTCTAAATTTTGCTCTACCGTTGTCTCAACCAAGAGCCTCGTTTAGCCAAGTCAACTGGACCTCTGCTATTCCAAAAGATTCCTTTCATAAATCATCGTGGAATTTCTTTTTAAGCTTGACCCTAGCACTTCTACGCACCGCCGAAGTAGGATAAATCTTCCGTTTCCAGGGCCGCTTAGGCTTCTCCTCAGCACCCTCCGGAAATGTAGGGTCGACATAATACCGGACAACGCCCTCCCTCATGGGCTCTACAATGTCCATATTCTCAGACCCCTCCTCATCGTTGGCCTCCTCATTAGGTAAGAGATTATTACAAAAGCTTCCCAGGGCTACAATTCCTAGATTATTCATGTCATCGTTATTCATTGGTTTAACTGATGCAAGGTTCTGAATTATTTTAGAAGCCCCCTCGGCTTCTAAATCTAACATGTCATTAACAGACTTCTCTATCTCTATATCAGTTGAACCCAAAGTAACCCCTAAGTCGTTTGCTTTATCAACAATCTCATGCTCGGTAAAATGCATAATTGAACGACTCTTATCAAAAGGCATACCTGTAGTTTCTTCCACATCACGAAGCATGGCCGCCCTCTTGGCGCGCACTAGCTGCAGGTCATCCGCATCTGTCTGGCCCTGGATCTGACCGCTGATCCGTCTGCCAGCCGTGACCGGATCAGAAATGCCGCCGAAAGCGACAAGCTCCTCCGTGGTCCTCTCCCGAGGCGTGTGGTCCCCGCTCCGGCTGCCTTCCCTAATTGCCGGTGA
Organism: Triticum urartu; assembly: GCF_003073215.2. Taxonomy (NCBI): domain Eukaryota; kingdom Viridiplantae; phylum Streptophyta; class Magnoliopsida; order Poales; family Poaceae; genus Triticum; species Triticum urartu. The sequence continues at coordinate 364,864,034 of NC_053023.1, forward strand.
AGAGGGGCAAGGCGTGGTCAAGCGGGTACCATCAGCCGTAGGAGTTAGAGAAGGAGACCGTGGAGCCACCTGCTCAACAGTCTCATTCCCCCAAGCTGTCAGCGTGACGTGGAGTTGACGTCGGAGAAGGAGATGTGCAGGCCTCCTGCTCGCGCTCCTGGTCGTGACGCCTCGGACTGGCCCGAGGGGAAAGGATGTCATGGGCCTCCAGCCCGCACCCCTCCCCCTAGGAGTAGGAACCGCTACGGGTGGGCTAGGACTGTGGGCCTCCTACCCACCGCCCCCACACCAACAGTAGCACGTAGCTCGACGAGTGATGTGGTCCGGAATCAAACCTCGGAGATGGACAAGAACCAACAGCAGGGGCATCACTGCCGGTAACTCTAGTTCCTCTGGATCATCCGCCTCAACTGTGTTGCTCCATAACCGACTGGGGGCAGATCGTGCTCCAAAAGAACCATACCGAAGTGAGGTCATCGGTGTCGTGGAGGGAGGCGCCTCCTTAGAGGACGTATCTGCCGTGCCCTATGATTGCGGCTCCTTAGCCGGCTCACGTGGTGTGTTCTCCGGCCCCTTGTCCTGATTCCCGGGTGCACCATCACCCTCAGTTGTATCCATATCCTGAACCTCATCTCCCTCCTGCGGTATCGGTGTTTCCTCAATATCAAGCTCAAGTACATAGGTAACCCCAGCACGCGTCCACTTGACAACATCCGGTACGAACTCCAAACTGACTACACTGACTAGCAACCTCGCTGCTCCATGTGCCCGAGTAAAAGGCATGTCAATCCGTTCCATCTTACCAATGATAGAACCCAAACTCCAAGCTATCGTGAAATGATTAATATACTTGCGAGGTGCACCATAGAAGCGAACCCAGACCTTCTCTAAAGGTGTACCCTCGGGCTCCTTCTCCTTCCACTCATCAAATGCGAGGATAACGTTGGTGCTCTGAACTCTGCACATGCCATACTTAAGGGTATGCATCTGATCCTCCTTAGTGGGAAACTCAACCTTGTAAGTCTGGGCCTCCAACCCGACAAGGTCCCACCGATGGTTGCCTGGCACTAAATCCTGCAACTGTCGCACAATCTGTGCCTCAGTTAAAGTCCCATTGGTCACCTTGACAACCGCGGGGTAAGAACTCTCTTGCACATGCGTCACCGGTGCCACATCTGGTGACTCAAAAAACATGAGCTCCTCACTGCAAACCCCATAGATATTGACCACCGGCTTGGGGCCAAAAAGCAACGGACACTCACCGGTTGTATGCTGCGATCTGGAGCAATAATCACATAACTCGGTGGTACACTCTGCCGCAAAATGTCCCGGCTGGCCACATCGATAACACGGAAGCTTCTTTTTCTTAATAGCCCACTTTGAAAGCTTTTCCCCGTTCTGTTTGTCCGGACCCTTATCAGAACCCTCGTCACCGACCTTAGCAGCCACGGTACTGGTCACCGGAATACTGACATCGATAATACTGTCCCGAAGAGAAGTCTTGACCGTCTGCACCGTATCAATATCGGCCTGTGCCGTTGCTGTTGTATCAACAGGATGAATAGGAGGCCGCGGGGGAGGCGGGCGTCGACCCCTTCCTCGCCCACCTCGGAATGTACGGTGCGCTCCCCACTTATACCGGTCTGTTGGGCCAGCCACCCCCTCGACAAAATTGCCGGGAGGACCTTGAAAGTCGCGTCCCGCTCCGCCCTCATTATACCATCCAAAACCTCATCCACCGCCCGACGAAGAGCCACGATGCAGCCCCTCGCCATACGCATCATAGCCATCATCGCCCCACTATCCATAGCGATTCTAATGAAAGCCGTCACCACCGTAGTTCCGCCCGCCACCGCCATAGCCATCACGACCAAGGCCATTGCCATGCCCGGCGTCGCCAGCAGGACCATTGCCGCGCCCGGTACCCAGGGCACCGCCCCGCCCGGCAAGTAGAACAACCGGAGCACCGCCCTCCCCGACAACTTGAACAACCGGAGCAACGCCCCGTCTTGCACCTTGGGCACCGTCCCTTCCGGCGGCCTAGGCGTCGCTCCGCCCGGCAGCAAAGTCGCCGCCTCGGCCGGCGGCCGGGCCGGTCTGCGCCGGCTGTTTCACGACGGCCCGGCCTTGGGCCGCGGCCAAGTTGGCTCGCGCTGGAACATGTGCCGGGGGCGCGGCCCCATGCTTTGGTGGCGGTACTCCACGCCCCGCCATGGCGTCACCCAGCGGCCTGGTTATCCTAGCGGCGCGACCGGCACCCAGCTTAGGAAACCCAGGAGTAGTCGAACGACGAACCCTAGCGATCAGTTCTTGAGGCGGACCGATCGATACATCCACAGGAACATCACACGATGGGTCAAGGATCACGTAGGTAGGCTTCGGTACGGGGGTCTCCTATTGGGCCACATACCCAGGCATGTCCGCCTCTGTACTGGCATCATCAACCGCAGGCCTAACCTGGCCCAATAGCTGATTCAAACGTGCTCTCCTGGCCGCCTGGATCTTGACTGCCCGGACATGCGCTGGCGCCGACGGCTGTGCAGCCGCCCGGCCATTCCGTTTCTTTTTTCGAGTCACTTTTGTCCAAGAATCCGTACTCCAGAAGTCCGATAATGTGATTGGTGCAAGACATACCTTGGGCACCGGCCCTTTCCATGGCCGGATCGCGGGTGCCGTCGTTTTCCGGTGAACTATCCGGCGATCCAAATTGATCTTGTCATCAGCTCTTGATCCTTGTCTCTCCGGCTCACCGCTAGGATCAGCTGCATCAACCATCGGCGGATACAACTCTGGCGGCTCCCTGACGCAGTTTCCTTCATCGCCGTCCTCATCGTCGTCGCCATCAGCGAGAACCCAGAAGCGACCTCCAATCCGCCGATCCTGCTTCCCTCCGCCAGACTCCGAGGACGAGTCAAGAATCTCGATCGGATTCACCACTTCCGCAACCATCTGCATATGATGATCCACAACCACGTCATAAATATCAATACACAATTTAGATCCTACCTTCACCTGGTCGCCAATCATAGCATAATCACCGACGCGGACGTCGTTGTCCATATCCAGCAACGCCGTCCAGCGAGATGCCAAAGAATGATGCAGACGCCCGCTGATCCATTCCCCATGACCCTCTCAGAAATGCACAACCCAACGCAATCCCTCCTCCGCATGCCCATCCGCCTCACACGGATCTGGATCAGGCTGTGCCGCGAGAGATGACGAGGACGAGGTGATCAGTGATGACGGCGGCAGATCAGCAGTCCGCGACGAGGATTCTGGCGGCGCCTCCGGCGGTCGCCCGAGCCGTCCGCCCCGTCCGAAGCCCATTCCAGCAAATATGACCGCTGCACTTTCAAGTCGATCATCTGGTTATTCAAGAGATATGTATCAAAGGACCTCTATGTTCCCTATCACGTGTATTTAACAAGTAAACATTCAGCTATTCTCGATTTATCTTGCTAATGAAAATTTGTACCTTTTCATTTATTTTTGCTTATCCATTTGTTTTGTATAATATATGCATGTTGTAGAATAAAGATGTAACGCCCTCGATGCGGCTATAACTCCCACGTGTCGAAGCACGACTTAGAGGCATAACAACATTGAAAGCAATGTCGTAAGTGAGGTAATCTTCACACAACCCATATAATACATAAGGGAAAGAGATACATAGTTGGCTTACAATCGCCACTTCACACAATTACATGAATAAAGCATTACATCATCCAGATACAATCAAGGTCCGACTACGGAACCAAAATAAAAGAAGACTACCCCAAATGCTACACAGATCCCCGGTCGACCCCAACTGGGCTCCACTACTGATCAACTAGAAAGCGGAACAACATAAAGAACACGATCTTCATAGAGCTCCTCCTTGAGCTTGGTTGCGTCATCTGCACGGTTCAACGACACCTGCAAGCTGGTTTTGGAAGTATCTGTGAGTCACGGGAACTCAGCAATCTCGCACCCTCGCGATCAAGACTATTTAAGCTTATAGGTAAGGTAAAGGTTTGAGGTGGAGCTGCAGCAAGTGACTAGCATATATGGTGGCTAAACATACGCAAATGAGAGCGAGAAGAGAAGGCAAAAGCACGGTCAAACAACTATGATCAAGAAGTGATCCTAGAACAACCTACGTCAAACATAACTCCAACACCGTGTTCACTTCCCGGACTCCGCCGAGAAGAGACCATCACGGTTACACACGCGGTTGATGTATTTTAATTAAGATCAACTTCAGGTTTTCTACAACGGGACATTAACAAATTCCCATCTGCCCATAACCGCGGGCACGACTTTCAAAAGTTCAAATCCCTGCAGGGGTGTCCCAACTTAGCCCATCACAAGCTCTCACGTTCAATGAAGGATATTCCTTCTAGCGGGAAGACCCGATCAGACTCGGAATCCCGATTACAAGACATCCTCGACAATGGTAAAACAAGTCCAGCAAGAACGCCCAATGCGCTGACATCCTGATGGGAGCTGCACATATCTCGTTCTCAGGGCAACACCAGATGAACACTACGTACAGCTAAAACCAGCCCTCAAGTTTCCCCGAGGTGGCGCCGTAAGTGGCTCTGTTTCGGACCAACACTTAGACAAGCACTGGCCTGGAGGGGGTTTAAAATAAAGATGACCCTTGGGCTGGCCTAAGCCAAGGGAAAAAAGGCTAGGCGGCGAATGGTAAAACCAAGGTTGGGCCTTGCTGGAGGAGTTTTATTCAAGGCGAACTGTCAAGGGGTTCCCATTATAACCCAACCGCGTAAGGAACGCAAAATCCGGGAACATAACACCGATATGACGGAAACTAGGGCGGCAAGAGTGGAACGAAACACCAGGCATAAGGCCGAGCCTTCCACCCTTTACCAAGTATATAGATGCATTAATTAAATAAGAGATATTGTGATATCCCAACAAGTAAACATGTTCCAACAAGGAACAATATCACCATGTTCCAACAAGGAACAAACTTCAATCTTCACCTGCAACTAACAATGCTATAAGAGGGGCTGAGCAAAGCGGTAACATAGCCAAACAACGGTTTGCTAGCACAAGGTGGGTTAGAGGCTTGGTTCAACAATATGGGAGGCATGATAAGCAAGTGGTAGGTATCGCAGCATAGGCATAGCAAAAGAGCGAGCAACTAGCAAGCAAAGATAGAAGTGATTTCGAGGGTATGGTCATCTTGCCTGAAATCCCGCAAGGAAGAAGAAGAGTCCATGAAGAAGACAAACGGACATAGTCGAACGGGTCCTCCAAACGCGACATTATCGGAACCAACCCGAAGAAGCAACACCAGAAAGAAGCACACAACATAGTAAACAAACCACACACGAACATGGTATGATATGCGGGATGCGGTATGCGATGCATATGCATGATTTGGAAAGGAAAGATTAAACCTGGCCTCAAATTGGAAATCCAAGAATGCCACTGGAAAGGTGAGGTGAAATCGGTTGAAATCGATATAAAGATCACCGGAATCGGATGCACGGTTTGGAAATGGCAAGCAAAACAAATTTGGCACCGGTCTGCGATAATCAGCAAGTGGCCATCTAAATGCAACAAGAGAAATATGCTACAACACTCAAACATGGCAACAAAATACATGGCAGGGATCCACTCATGATGCTTGACAAAAGATGAACACTGAGCTATGGCTAATTCACTCAATAACAGGTTCAAACAAGCATGGCAAAAGTGCAAATGATAACAGGTTTCAGACTTGGTGAAATTAACACAAGTCTGGAATTTATCATAAGGAAGCACACTTTAGAGCATGAAAACTACAAGCTACAGGAACTTAACATGGCAAGGGAAGTCATGGCATGAAGCTACTCAAAGCACTTAACAAAAGTCCCTTAGTGACCTTGAGCCAAAAGGGATCAGAAAATACAATTGTAAGCATGTGAACATGACAAAAACATAAACAGATTCAGACTGTGAAAAACTGGAGCATGGCTAAACAGTTAACGAGTAGGCATGTTTACGAGCTCGATGCACTCACTACGGAGCATGGCATGAGAAACTAAGCATACACCCATCAAGAAGACATGGCATAGAAGCTAGGCATGACAAGAACAACATCATAGCATGCACAGATCAATAGCAACATCCTCGGCAAAATTGCTAAACATGTCAACAATCTGCCAGGAATATTTTATAGCAAAAGTAGAGCTCGATTGACTCAAGCTAGGGTGCTCCATAAATGCAAACAAAGACATGGATGGATAGAGCACCACAATGCTAACAAAACATCCTTACTGATCATCCTCAAAAGAGACACGGATCACTAGGAAACAACATGAACATATGGCATAACAACAAATACGGGACAAGGACTTAGTGAAATTCTAAGTCCCTGAAATCAGCATCAACGATTACGCTACTTTGCAAGCTTGTACTAGTCACCACAAATAGCACAAAAATACATGGCAAGCACCTCTGTAAAGATGGCATGTCATATAACAAAACACATGTAGAGCTCAGGATCATACCATGCACCCATTAATCATGACAAAAATGACAAAATGCCATTTGCTGAAACAGACTGGACAAATTCCTCACATAGCCCTCTTCCAACAGCATTTCGGGCAACAAGATGAGCTCAAATGGAAATGATGCAATGAGACGAAATGATGTACTCGTTGAGGCGACCATTTTGATATGCTACACGCTCAAATCGGAGCTACGGATGCAGAGTTACGACATGATGAAAATTGCCAAAAATTAGGGTTTCGGGGAATAAAAGGCAACCGAAAATTGGATCTGGATCTGGTGGGCGCGGATCCCGAGGTTCATCGCCATTGCACTGTAGCTGGCCAGAATCGATGACAAAGTCCGCCGGAGAGGAAGAAGGAGGCTGGAGAGGCGAGGCGGCGGCGGCTTGCTGGGCGAGGGGAGCGGCGCGGCGAGCTCCGGCCACCGGTGCGGGGAGTGGCGATGGCGGCGGAGGAGCAGGGCGCCGGCGGGGCGGACGACGGCCTCAGGGCGCGGGAGCCGGACGGCGCCGGAGCTGGCGGCGGGCGTCGTGGCGTCCGACGCGGTGGCGGGCGGCGACCGGCCAGGTGAAGGTCGGCGCCGCGGGGCGCGGGATCTCCCGCGGGAGCCGGTGGCGGCGGTTGGGCCCCGCGGGCCCGATCCGGGCCGCGCGGGCCGGCGGCGGAGGGAGGAGAGAGAGGAGGCCGTGACAGTGAGGTGGCAGCGAGGGATTGGTCCGGCGCGAAGGCGCGGACATGTCGTCGGTGGGAAATCTGTCCGGCAGCGCGGAGAGGAGAGATCTAGGGTTTGTACCGCAGAATTTTCGGGGGAGGCCACATATTTATAGGTAGAGGGAGCTAGGAGAGTCCAAATGAGGTGTGGTTTTTGGCCACGTGATCATGATCGAACGACTGAGATGATGGAAGAGGTTTATGTGGGTTTTGGGCCACTTTGGAAGGGTTTTGGGCTGCAACACACACGAGGCCTTTTCGGTCCCTCGGTTAACCGTTGGAGTATCAAACGAAGTCCAAATGACACGAAACTTGACAGGCGGTCTACCGGTAGTAAACCAAGGCCGCACGACAAGTCTCGGTCCAATCCGTAAACGTTTGACACCCGTACACGAAAAGAGGTAGAAAAGGGCACCGGGTGACATAGGACCGCCGTATTGCAAAACGGACAACGGGGAAAATGCTCGGATGCATGAGACGAACATGTATGCAAATGAAATGCGCCTGATGACATGATATGCAATGCATGACACGCAAGCAATGACAAGGCAACAACAACGAATAACTGGAGGACACCTGGCACATCGGTCTCGGGGCGCTACAACACTCCACCACTACGAGAGGATCTCGTCCCGAGATCTAGAATGGCACCGGAGGGACAAACGGAGGAGAAAGAGAAGAGGTAAACTAAGTCGCTCCTTTGACAAACGAGTGAGACCAAAGAACCTTGAAAAGGTTGAGCAAAATGAAAGGAATAAAACCATGGAGGTGATCGAAGTTGAAAAACACTCCGTTAGGAACGAGGAACAAGGAAGAAAAAATTCGGAGAGCACTCCGTTGAAAAGAAAAAAGGAATTGAATAATAACTTGATAAGATGAGAAGATACTTGATGAAATCACAGTACACTGCCTCCGTAACTATTGAATGAATGGAAGAAGGGGTAAGAAAGATCCGAAACAGCACTCCGGTTGAAAAGAGATGAAAGACTTGATAAAATGAAAGAGCTTGAGCAAAGGGACACAACACTCCGGTTAAATGGATAAACCAAGAAAAGAACACGATCCTGACAGAACAAGAAGATGGGTTGAAGAGAGCAACATCACAATGCCTCCGGAACAGAAGAAAGAATGGAATGGGATGAACGAAGGGAAACAAGATCTTGTGAGAGCACGCTTACAACAAATGCTAGAACGGAGTTGTTGGAAAACCAACAACGAAAAGAATAAGCTTGATATGGTCTTATGGAATACATCTCAACTTATGAGGTGACAACCTGCCACTCACGGGAAAAGAATTGGATTGATATCAACAAGGAGACGAGAAAGCTATCTCACCGGGAGGATAGATGAAGAACTTGGATCATATATTATCACCATTAACAGCAACAATCGTTAGGGAAAACTTTAGGTGAAAAATAACCCAAGGTAACTCCAAAGAAGAGATTGATGGATTTAAAATATCTCATTCTTGATAACTTGTGACTCACGAAGCACGAAGGGAAATCATCAAGAATGACATAATACCACCTCCAATGGTACGGTAGAAAGAATTGCACTCCGGATTGCAAGATGAAGAAAACTTGAGCTCCTATGAAAAGGATCTTGATGAACGCTTCGAGAAGAATTTGAATCATTGGTGAACCATCATGTAAAACCTTCACGAAGAACTCCGGTAACAAAAAGGATGATCAAATGGAAGAAGAAGAGGTTGAAAACACAAGGTGAAGCCTTGCGATGATTGGATGAAGCTCTGCGATGAGATAAGTTGAAACTTGGAACTCCGAAAAAGAAAAGATTAATCAAGTGAAACTGAGAATTTGATGAGCCTCCGTAATAAGTAATTGAATATACTCGATGAAACAAGAATAAGAATTACATTATGCTTATCCTTCACCAATTAAATTGATGACCATCAATGGATTTTACAAACTACTTATTCTCGTTGCAAAGGATTGAAGAGAGATATAGCATAAACTTGGGAAGGTCTTCAATGAACCGCAGGTAGGATTGAAACAACAAATGAATTGATATGATAAACGAAGGAAGAGGAACTCTAGAACAAACCACCGTAAGAATTGAAAATGAACGAAGAGAAGATAAAGAAACACTGGGAAGAATTATAAAATGAACGAAGATGCTTGAGAAGATTTAGATACATGAAAACGAAGGGATGACGACTGATTAGAGATCACTTGGACGATGCACCGGTAAGATTGGAGGATGATGACTGAAAGCTGAGAATGAATAAACCTGAAATGATGAACTCCAGATAATCAAACTGAGAAGACTCTTGAATTTCTCCAGATAGGTGAAAAGAATTCTGACAATCGAAAACAATTATGAGAGGATGTGATCAAGCTAGAACCATGTATCTTGAAGAGAAAGGAGCAATATTAAGAGGAAAAAAAATCTTCTTCGGTCTTCAAATGTAGGGAATGACGATGAGAAACACCACCAAGAATTGTTGAGGCACTCCGGAATGAAAAATTAGAAAGGTTGAGCCAACGATGAAAACAAATGAAAGATCTTGGAGAAAGGCATTTGACTGATGACAATTCATTCTTACATCAAACTTCGAAAAGAATTTTTTGAGGATAACTCCGGGAGAATTAGAAGAGTCAGGTAAGATCCTGGAAAAAGACCTGTGGGTTAGGGCCCACTCAATTGAAACACCGTTGATGATTGAAAAGAGAGGTTCCACCAGTTTGAATTTAAATGGCTTAAATGAGATGACATCCTCGAAAGAGGTTGAACGAAAGCAGAGTGCAAGCACGAATCTTCGAGATATCTTCAGCACTCCGGAATAATTGAATAGCGAGAAATGAATGAATATGATGAGCACCAGCATGAGAAGGTATTTGAAATGAGGAAAAAGGGATATGATCCACAAAGTTTGAATTGAACCCATCGGAGAAGAAAAAGAATGACGAAAGATGAACTTGACGCTCCCTTAGAATCTTCATGAGAATCACCGGATAAGAACATTGGCAGAAAAAGGAATGAAGAGACTTCACATCAATAAAATGATAGTTGATTGAGATATATGAGTCCTCGGAGAAAAACAAGGGAGGGAGGGCGGGAAAAACAAAGGCAACTTCGAGATGGATGAAACAAACAACATTGAGAAAACTTGAGACTGGATCTTGCAAATGTTGAAATGATCGGATCCACTTGAAGAGAAACACGCCGGTGAAAAGGATTGACAAGACAATCTTGATGACCAAGAAGGATTGGTATTCACATCGGAGTATGAGAACACCACTTAGGAAAAGGCATGGAATCAACATTTGACTTGAAGCAACTTGAATACCACAACTCAAAACAAAACAAAGGATTGGCTTGCAGAATAAGCCGGAACAAACATATGATAGAGATTTCGTCCGAAGTTTTCGTGGTGGGGCCTACACGGGCTCGATCGTACAACACCATCATGTACAAGGCAGTGCACATGACATACGAAGCGTCCCCGAGTCGGCATAGCCAAGGACTCTTTAAGACACAACGAGACCACTGTAAAACCAACCGTAGATAGGCGGACCACTAGACGTTGAACCCCAATTTCATATCATACATCTGTCGGAAAGAAATCCTAAGAGATACTTGAATTCCCACTTATAAACTCCCGAAATTTTCTGGTTATGCAATCAGGTGTCGGGGATACAGGGGAAGCATAATATCTCACCCAAACTAACAAATCCTACATCCAGCTGTATCCATCCTTCAACACATAACCAAGAAACCTTCGGAAATCATTTACCTCAACCTTCGAAAAGCATCCGTTATACGAGTTATGGCAATACTCCCGAACTCCTGCCCCAGTACTGGGTGGCGTCGAGGTTATCTCACCAACAACTGCATAAAAGAGATTTTCGATGTCGGCGAAACTAAACTCAGGTATTCCAGAATTGCAACGATAAAATTGTGACGACAACACCTCGGAGCTCAACTCCCCGGGACACTGCCACAACCCCTAAATGTCAGGAGGCACCAAGAACAATGTTCTCGTCGCAAAACCATCGGAACGATTCCAAGATACCCGCGTGATCCTAAAATTAGTGAAATTTGAGAAGAGAAGAGTCAAAACTCTATGTCAGGATGCCTTACCAGAGCGATGAGGAGACTGGGAAGTAAAAAGAATTCCTAAACTCTCCGATATATAATTCCTAAATGACTCAAAACATTTTTCTAAACACAACTCGGCCGCTAAAAACGATCAAGCAATGGGGCTCCTAAGGTCGGGGAAGGCTCTGGTTACCAACTTGTAACACCCTCGATGCGACTATATCTCCCACGTGTCGAGGCACGACTTAGAGGCATAATCGCATTGAAGGCATATGTCGCAAGTTAGGCAATCTTCACGACATCCCATGTAATATAGATAATAAAAGGGGAGATAACATAGTTGGCTTACACTCGCCACGTCAATCAAGTACATAAATAACATTACATCATCCAAACACTCATGGCCCGACTACGGCACCAAAATAAAAGATAACCCAACATGCGACACGGTCCCGATCACACCCAACTGGGCACCACTACTGATCATCAGGGAAAGACACATAGTATCGTTGAGAGTCCTCGTCGAACTCCCACTTGAGCTCAAGCGCGTCATCTGGAGCGGAAGCATCAGGCCCTGCATCTGGTGTAATAGTAATCGGAGAGCCACAGGGGACTCAGCAATCTCGCACCCTCGCGATCAAGACTATTTAAGCTTATAGGTAAGGCAAGGTAAATATAGTGGAGCTGCAGCAAGCGACTAGCATATATGGTGGATATCCTGTTCGCAAAAGAGAGCGAGAAGAGGAGGCAAAGCGCGAGCGAGAAACTAGAGCGCAACCTGCGCAAGCATTACTCCAACACCGTGTCCACTTCCCGGACTCCGCCGAGAAGAGGCCATCACGGTAACTCACACGGTCGATTCATTTTAATTAAGTTAAGGTTCAAGTTATCTACAACCGGACATTAACAAATTCCCATCTGCCCATAACCGCGGGCACGGCTTTCGAAAGTTCAAATCCCTGCAGGGGAGTCCCAACTTAGCCCATGACAAGCTCTCACGGTCAACGAAGGAATAGACCTCCTCCCGAGACGTTCCGATCAGACTCGGTATCCCGGTTCTTCAAGACAACTCCGACAATGGTAAAACAAGTCCAGCAACACCACCCGTTGTGCCGAAAAATCCCGATAGGAGCTGCACATATCTCGTTCTCTGGGCACACTGGATAAGCTAAGCGTACAGGAGCCAACGTAACCCAAGTTGCCGAGGGACGGCCCCGCACGGTGCTCTAGGTTGGACCAACACTCAGAGGAGCACTGGCCCGGGGGGGTTTAAAATAAGATGACCCTTGGGTCCGCGAAACCCAAGGGAAAAGGCTAGGTGGCAAATGGTAAAACCAAGGTTGGGCATTGCTGGAGGAGTTTTATTCAAAACGGACTGTCAAGGGGTTCCCATTATAACCCAACCGCGTAAGGAACGCAAAATCCGGGAACATAACACTGATATGACGGAAACTAGGGCGGCAAGAGTGGAACAAAACACTAGGCGAGAGGCCGAGCCTTCCATCCTTTACCCAGTATATAGAAGCATTGGCATAGCAAAAGAGCGAGCAATCTAGCATAGCAAAGATAGTAGTGATTTTGAGGGTATGATCATCTTGCCTGCAAAGTTGCCAGAGTTGACTGGATCCTCGAAAGCAAACTCAACGGGCTCCTCGTAAGCGAACTCGTCTCCCGACTCTACCCAAACAAGACAAACAAGCAAACGGAACACAATCAACGACGTGCAAAGCTCAAACAATATGATGCAATGATGGTATGCTATGCGGGATGCATATGCAAGATTTGACAAGGGATGCATGAACCTAGCCCCAACTTGGAAATCCAAGTGTTCCACTGGAAAGATGAGATGAAATCAATTGAAAACAATATAAAGAACGCCGGAATCGGAGTTACGGTTTGGAAATGGCAAGCAATTCAAATATGGCCACGTTCTGCGATTTATAGCAAGTAGCCATCTAAATGCAACAAGATGAACATGCTACAGCACCCAAACAAGACAACAAAATACATGGCAGGGATGCATTCATGATGCTTAACAAAAGTCTACCACTGAGCTACGGCCAATTCATCCATTAACAGGTTCAAACAAGCATGGAAAAAAAAGCATATGGCAAACAGATTTTAGACTTAGTGAAATTTACACTTGTCTGGAATTTCAGATCAGATAGCACTCTTTGGAGCAACAAAACTATATGCTACAGGACCTGAACATGGCAAAGTAAAGCATGGCATGGAGCTACTCAAAGAGCTTAACAAAAGTCCCTTAGTGACCTTGAGCCAAAAGGGATCAGAAAATACATTTGCAAGCAGGTGAACATGGCAAAAACATAATCAGATCACAGACTTAGTGAAAACTGGAGCATGCTGAAACAGATATCAAGTAGGCATGTTTACGAGCTCGATGCACTCACTACAGAGCAAGTCATGACAATCTAAGTATACACCCATCAAGAGTACACAAAATACAAGCTAGACATGGCAAGAACAATAGCATAGCATGCACGGATCAACTACAACATCATCGGCAAAATCGCTAACAAGTAGACAATCTGCCCAGATTCACGAAGTAGCAAAAGTAGAGCTCGATTGACTCAAGCTAGGGTGCTCCATAATTGCAAAAAAAGACATGGATGGATAGAGCACTACAA